>NW_024962263.1:42371210-42440816 GCF_019238085.1 Lagopus leucura
AAGCTCAGAATCCATGCGTACCCAAAATCTGAAGATCTAAATTCAGTAGCAAGACTAAGTGGGAAGTAGATTTGCACTGAACATGAATCATTTTTCATTTCTGTGTACATGACAGCAACTGCAAAAAACAAAAAACACAGGGAGAGAGAATGAACAAGGGAGAGTGCATGTATGAGCATGAGAACTTATATGTGCACATCTGTGTATATTTGCGGAGTGGAATAGGAATATTCAAAGAAATGCAATGTACCGTTAACCCTGTTACTGTCATCTTGATAGATAAGGCAGCTGAGCAGGAACTGTGAGATGTTATATGTTACATTAAAATATTTCCTCTGGAAACATTCCTCTGGAAACATTTCAGCGGCCTTCATGAATGTCTTTCCATCCACAAATACCTCATTTTCCATTTCAGTAAAAAGGAATTTTTTTCTTATTTTCTTGGAAAGCACTGACATGTACTTAGGCATGCATAGTTTATCTAAGACTTAGAGCTTGAAGAAATAATTACTAGCTCATTCAGTAGCATTACCACTACTGCTGTTACTACAGTGTTTCTGCTGAACAGATGTTTTTGTTGAACGTGTCGCAGATCTGAGTTTGCTTTTTATAAAGCATGAAGATGGCAAAAACACTTCCATGAGTTTCCTCCTAGAGCTGCAGAGCTCAAACAACAAAAACAACAAGAACAAAAAGATTAAAAAAACAGAACTAAGTACTTAGAAAAGAAGAGCCACGGAAGTACAGATCTTGCTGCATTGTACTGGTATTTAAGAAAGTCTAATTGAAGTAAATTGGCAGTATGGGGGCTCACACCATTTAACATGTCCTGAATGTTGTCTATCACTGTCCTGAATGGTGAGATCCACCAGCATATATTCATGCCTACAGCCAAATCTATTTGAGGTGTCAGTGTGCTGAAGGGTATGGTTGCAGCACACATGGGGCTTTGCAAGCTAGAGAAATGTGCTAACAGGAGCCTTATGAAGTTCAAAAGCAAATATGAAGTCCTGCCTCAGAGATGAGATAGCCCTGTGCTGCAACAGACACTAGGGATTAGCTGAGAGGCAGATCTGCAGAAAAAGATATAAAGCCTTGGTGAATCACTAGCTGCACAAGAGTCAGCAATACCTGCTTTCAGAAGCAGAGGCTGAACTCTTGATGGGCTGCTTTAGTGTAAGCATAGCCAGCAGGATGAGGAATATAGTTATTCCTCTATACGCAGTATTGAAGAGGCTACATGTGAAATAGTATGTTTTGTTCAGGGCCACCCAGTCCTACAGGGACACAGACAAGATGGACCGAGTTCAGAGGAGGTCGTCATGGCGGCTGGCTGAGAAAAGGGAACTGGAGTTGCTTCATTTGCAGAAGAGAAAGTCAGGAAGAAATCTGACTGCCTTCCATTGCTGAAGAAGGGGTCATGGAGAAGGGAAACCAGACCATTCTCAGAGGCACAGAGTGAAAAGACTATAACAAATTATGTCCAGAGACATTGGACTGGATATAAAAACATTTTTCCTTATAGCAAAAGTTCTTAAGTCCCGGAGCAGATGCCAAGAAAGCTTGTGGAAACTCCATCATTGGAGATTTTAAAAGCTTGACAGGTAAATGCCCTGAGCAACCCTGATCTGACTTTGAAATCACTTCTGCTTTATAGCAGGAGGCTGGACTAGCTGACCTCCGAAAGTCCCACCTGAGATAACATTTCTATGTTACTATGCTTCTTTGAAATGATTTATTCACATGGGAAATTTAACTGACTGGGATGAAAGAAAAGCCAAAGTTTACAAAATCCTATGAAAACTGAACAGAGCTAATTAGAAAACTCTTTCTTTATCACTACTCTGAACTCCTGATTTATATCCCTGTAGCTAATTCTGCTCAGGTAAGCATTCCAAAGGACTGGTAGGTAAAGATCTAGGTCCAGAAGGGAAGTTTTATACATGGAATACAGTCAGTCCAGGCACTGGAAGGCTGGAGACATCTAGATTTTCTGCCCTGCCAGTCTTTGTAGATTGATTAAATGCTATGTCTAAGTGCAGATTTGCATCCTGATGGTTTGGTTTGGGACATGGAAAATTTGAGCCCTAATTGCCACCTAGATCTTGAAATACAGTGAGGAGTTGCCTGTAGGCTCTCAGTGCCTACATGTGGAGATCTGAGCTCTGAGAAGAGATCTCCATATGCCAGAAGATGCAGCAGTTTCATAAGTAGAGCTGTGCCTTAGGTCTGCAGTAACTGAGAGCATAGAAGTGGATAGAGAGCACTTGTACCTCTTTCTTCTCCCAGGGTTTACAGCCTGCCACAATCTGAAAGTCAGCACGGACAACCTTCCTTTCAGAAATATTTAGGAAAAACACTGGATCCTTATCTTGTTACCTCTTGATTCATTAGCTCAAAGGTTGGCCAGCTCTTTGTGGAAGTAGAAGATGCTTCCTCAAAAGTAGAACACTCTCTCCCACTCCCAAGCCTGAAGAGCATTTCATATCTCAGGACATATCCTAATTGCCAGTCTACTGCTTCATGGGGGGGGGGGGGGGGGAATGGGCAAAATTCCTAACTCTTTTGTGAGAATTCTTCTACTGCTGAGAAAAGAAATTTATTTTATTTTATTTTATTTTATTTTATTTTATTTATTTATTTTTATTTTTTGAAAGTGAAGAGGAAGGAAGGAAATTGAGTTTGGTCATATCTCAGAGGATTTGTGCTCTGCAAGTGGACATACATACTTCTAGTAAAGGCTGGTATTAGTTCTTACTAGTTGTTCTTCTGACTGAGTAAATACTAATGCAAAGATATATATAGAAGCCTTGCTATAATGGAACTGGTTTGATGCACGTTGTACCAGTAATTTTATGATACATATAGATATATGTATGTACTTAACCTCAGGAAAAATTTGGCCAAATACAAGCTATCATAAGAACATCAATTGTTAAAGTATTAATATGTTTGTAGTCTACATTAAGTATATTCGGTGCCATAATACTGATAAGTTTGTTGAACCTATAATTCTAATCTATATTTGCTGCTACGTTACTGATTATCACTCTGTCTAATTGCATCCCTACTGCCTCTAATTGCTGCTACTATTAATTTGTGCTATTCCCTCAATGTTTGTTAAATATATATACTCGCTTCCTGGTAGTAAATCTTATTGCATACTCACATACATTTATCTTCTTGATCATGGCATGCTAGTAGTCATTGGTAGTTGCCTGTAATAAACAGAAATATTTAGGAAACAAAATCTCCATGCCCAAATGTATTAAGGAGTCCTACAAACACATGGTTGTGATCTCTGGATATCTGCAGGTTAGGTAACTCTTTAGATCGTGACAATTGGGTGTGTTTTACTTTAAAGAAGCTTGTTCTTAGAAACCAGTGATCCCATGTTCAAGTGTATGAGGAGCAAGTGCAGGCCCATCAACTCCATTCTTGCGCAGTCCTCACTTTATTTCCATGTGAGGTGATCATTCTTCTCACAGGTACAGCCAAACCTTTTCTCCTGGAGTACTTCTCCAAGTGGGTTCCCCAGTGCATTTGTTGAACATATGAGCAGTGGCTATGCTGCGGAAGTCAGATGGGAGCAATAGCTCCCAGTATTCCCTACCAAATATGTGCTTGAGTGTTTGTGCTGGTGAGCCACTGACTGCACTACTGAGCAGCTCAGAGCTGTGTGGTTGTCTTCTTTGTTGCAAATGGCAGTACAAACCAGAGATTGAATCCTTCTCTTGAAATAGGTTTAGCTGTGGAAGTCTCCAGCTAACTAGCTCCAGCATATTTTAGTTTTTCATGCTGACTAAGTTATATTCTAATTCCACTTTATCTACTGGATATATACTTGAGCAGTGAACCGTACAGATAAATATTGTCTCTGTTGCAGGACACTTGATCTACTAATGCCTGTGGCCTCACTAATAAATTATTTGAGATTTGCAATGTCAAATATATACTTGCTTTGACTGCACAAATAATTATGTGTAAACTCATTTGTCCCTTTGCAATGGCCCTCTGCAACATTATCAAATATTCTGCATGCTTGCTTGAAATTCAGAAGTATTTATACATTCAAGAAAACTAAGAATCCAAACTGTTAGCACTGAGTGTAATTACAATGGATGTCCCTTCCAAAAAAAGATTGTCCTAGATGGTTACTTAAGACAGCAAAATCCATGCAGTTTTAAATTTGCATTTTCATGAAAGTCTGTCCTTAGTTCCAGACTTCTGTCAAATCTGCTTATGTACTTCAAAACATGATGTACCACATCTTTTCCTTCTCAGAGGTGAAGTCTATCAAATGAAGTGGTATGTGAGTTAAGATAAGCAAGGATATATTTTTATATTTTTAAAAACCACTTTGCCAATGGTCTTGAAGCTCTAACTTGTCCCAGTTACTGTGGCAGCTTCAATCAACCTGGAAGTTCATTATTTCTTTTTCAATTTCTAGAAGTTGCACTCACATTATGAAGCAGAAGATAATCCTTGTGAGTTAAGATAAATCCACAGACACAGCTTTCTTAAGTTCTAATTAGAATCTGCAAGTTTATTATGGAAAAATGTATGCTGTATGATTTAATCTTTCATATTGCCAACACTGACAGTACTATTTTCATAAGTTTGCCTTTCAAATGTGTAGCAATATAAAAAGGATTATTAACTTAAATCTTGTATTACAAACACTAATCCATACAGTGAAGTTATTGCATTACAGCAGTTAAATTTGTAGGGTCAGAGCTGTTCCCACAACGGTCAACAGCAATTGAGTCATTAACTTAAATGAAAGTGAGATAGGCCTGTATTCTGAAAGAGGTAAAATACATAATTATAACTACAGTTAAAGTGTATGTCAAAGTAAAAATAATGCTTCAAATCATTCATAGTGTACAATTATGACTGCTATCTAAAAAAAAAACGTATCAACCAAACCAAAAATCCTTGTCATTAATGGCATTTATACCATCAATCAGAGCATTTAGAACATCTGAACAAGGTAATAACTGGATCTAGACTTCATCTTGGATTGAAGTCCAAATACCGGTTATCAGAGACTAGGCTCCATCAGATCTCAGAGACACCAAAACTCTGCCAAGCCACTGGGAACTTGCACCTATGCGTTCCCTATGTGTCATGACCTTGATGTGGCGGGTAGACTCTGAAATTGCCCACTGCCATTAGCCAGGGGTCTCTGTCTGCACAATCCAGAGTGCTCACTAATCTCATTAAAAAAAAATTGGGCTGCTCCCTTTCCATTCATAAAATACTTAAAACTGAGAGTTCTCACTTTGGAAATGAAAATCTGGAATGATTGGGCCAATCCATAAATTAACCCAGGGTAGAAGCTCCCTTACCCTTGCTGTTGAGCAACAGCATCATAAACGAAATGAGAAGATGCAAGGTGAGCACAAAAAAGCTCACAGGAACATGCAGAAGCATCTACATGTTCACCTAGAAGTGAGGGGAAGCAAGCTAAGAGGTTTCTTACATATATTAGCTAATGGCTCTTACAGGTACATAAAACTTGTTCAAGATGAAATGGCTTCACCAACAATTGCTAAGGTTTTCCAGCTTCACTTCACCTTAGATATTCCATGCAGCCAGTTTAAATTGAGCATACAGTGGGATTTTCTGTGATGAAAAACTGTAGTTTGATTTTCACAGGCTATGGCAGAGAAATGAATGTTTATTTCCCCTAGCCGGTGCTCCGAGTTCTATACGGTCTTATACTTCATGATCACATCAGGGCTTTTGACAATTCGAATATGGATTTCTGTCTCTATCTCTATGCAAAGTAAATCTGTGCAACTTCTCTCTTAAATTATTGTAAAACCAGGGACTAAAACCTGTTAGCTTCCTTGGATAGTAGCTGCAGGTTGAAAACAAAGGCTGGGAACTAGCAGGAAACATAAACAAGACTTGGCAGAACTGGGATTTAAATGCTTGCTTCCAGCTCTGCGCAGATTCCCAGAGGCTGTTAGGCATTTTGTATTTTTGCAGAACATTGCCTGTCTTTGCAGTGTAGGAGATGAGGCAGTCTATTCAGCCAATAGAAAGAAAAACTGGCACAAATCAGTATACCTAGGAAGAGTAAAAATATCATTGTTTTCTGTCCCAAGGAAAAGCTTGAGGTTAAACAAGAACCAAACCAACCTTTTCCTGTCTCTAAAACCAAACATTAGCAAGAGGTTTTTTGACACTTGAAAATACCTCTTTTATTCCTCTCTTATGGACGTTGCTGAAGAAATGAGTGGGTGGCAATGCATTCAAAGCATGTCTTGTCGCCATTAATTGGCTATGTAAAAAAATCAAATAGCCACCTTCTTCAAACTATATAGCGCATTAATAAGATATATATACGTATTTTTTAATAGAGATGATTTTAATTGGCTAGGCTTAAATTGGCTTAAAGCTAATTAGGACACAGCTCTTCCAAAATATTATAGAGAACAATTGTCAGTCAGCTGTCTAAAGCATCCATCGATCAATTAGTTTAATAGAAACAATGTCATTATGATGAAGTATTGTCAAAAAATATGTCTCGTAGTTTGAAGAAACATGCCTGTAACTTTATTTTCTAACTGTCTGTGATTCATCTTAGGCCTTTTTAATTTCACAAACAGAGACCATTCTCTTATGATAAAGTTCTAGCCCACTGACATTATCTCTTAATTATTTTTGTAGCATATTCATTGCAGGATTTGTTCAAGTAAGAACTTATTGTATAATTTCCATGATGGATGTGCTCATTTCATGATTATTAGTTTAGTGGAGAGTACATAACTTATATTATCATGCATATGTCATTAAAGAATGCATTGTTTTCCAGCTGTCTTCTAACAAAAGCAAGCCTGTGAGATGCTGCCTTGATATTGCAGCATCTACTCATGTGAATAGTTACTGCTAATGTTACTGTTCATGTTGAATAAAGATCATATAATTCTATCTACATTGTTTTGGTTGTTTTTCTGTGGGTTTATGTTTTGTATAAGTTTCCATTGGTGTTCATTCTCCCAGAACATAAAGACATACATTTCTTTCCTGAAATTTCTGTCATAAGATCCATTTTGATGCTAACTGCAGCCAGAAACAAACCAAAAAGGGCAGTACTTCATGCCTAAAGATGGTCAACATTTCAGTCTTGATTGGGAACACTGCTGTACTGCTAGGAGAACTGAAAGGAAGGTCTAATGACAGGTCTTTTGTTCACTAAGTCCCTTAATGTCAATTAAGTCCTATAACAAACAGAAGAACTGAACATATATAGATGACAAAAGGGCACCATAGATTTTTGAGATTTCATGCCAAATAAAGAGTTTCTATTCTTTCCATTGTCCTAGAAGCCTGGAGGTCCCTGTACCCACAGTCATGGACGTTCCTAATTCAATCAGTCCACTGCTCCCATTTGGGTCCCTAAGGATTTTCATTCTCGCCTTAAGGCTTCAGATTGACAGTTCTGAAATACAAGGAGTACTTCAGATGGACATGAAAATCTGTCAACCTTCAATTGCCAGAGCAGTTAACAATTCATAGCTGAAGTGATAAGGAAGGTAGCACATTCCCCTCCCCCCCCCCCTTCCCCCGGATCCACACTGGGATAGTTCATTTCTCTGCATCACCCTACTAGAAACTGAGGGTGCAAAAGAGCTCTGTGACAGGATGATGGACAGCAAAGTTTGTCTTACAATGGCAGCAGCACCTGAACAAGGATTTCTTCAACAAAAGGAGTTCATAAGAAATCCTATTATTAGCATAGACCTAATATCAGTCACCAAAACAGGATTTAGTAGTTAAATTCAAAACCCCAGTTCAGTGCTACACAGTCACTTAACCAAGTAAATCCTTTTTTGAACCAAAGAGATGGGAAGCTGTGCTCCAAAGAAGGGCAGCCACGTATGGGGATCCAAATATCTAGGGTCTCAAGTCCAGCTTGCTTTGACATAGAGATTTTGGAAAGGGTCCAGAGGAGGGCGACTAAGATGATCAGGGGGCTGGAGCACCTCCCCTATGAGGACAGGCTGAGGGAGTTGGGCTTGTTCAACCTGGAGAAGAGAAGGCTGCGGGGTGACCTCATTGCAGTCTATCAATACCTGAATGGAACCTACACCCAGGAGGGGAGTAAACTCTTCAAAAGGGCTGATAACAGCAGGACTAGGGGAAATGGTTTTAAGTTGAAGGAGGGAAGATTTAGGTTGGATGTTAGGGGGAAGTTCTTTACAAGGAGAGTGGTTAAGCCCTGGAACGGGCTGCCCAGGGAGGTTGTGGATGCCCCGTCCTTGGACGTGTTCAAGGCCAGGTTGGACGGGGTCCTGGGCAACCTGATCTGAATGTGTATGTTTGGTGGACCTGCCAGGCAGGGGGGTTGGAACTACATGATCCTTGAGGTCCCTTCCAACCCGGGTGATTCTGTGATTCTGTGATTCTGTGATTGATACTATATCGTCCTTGAAAGTCAATTTCTTTCTGTGGTATTTCAGCATTTCCACGGGAAGAGGTTAAAACTGGTATGAACAATCTCATCCTGGGGGAAGGTTTTCTACTTCTTGGACAAATACTTTAGCTAGCACCCACATCTCGCGTTCCTCCCATGTTCCAGAAAAAAAGAATGACTCATGTCCTGCCAAGAATAAATGAAATGTGGCTCTCTACACTCAGACAAGTGGCCTTGGTTTGGGGAATAGCTGGGGGTAGCATCCCTCTTTGCCTGTGGCTCCCAATTAATGGTGGAGGCAGCCTCCCTTCCTTCTCATCTTCCTCACATGAAGCACTGGAATCACCATTTGCATGAATGGTGCCAAGTGGCAAGCCTTGACTTCATGCAGGTGGCCAGGCACCTCAGGACTGCACTTTTTGGCACCAGGCCACCTACACTCTTTAAGGATGTTGTACTGTTTGATAAGCATTTGTCAGGATAGCCATGAAGGGGTTGCAATTTCTCCTTCATTTTTTTAATGAACTAATTTCCAATAGTTTTCAAGCTGCCCTGATTCTGGTTGATTTCAGAGGAAGCTTTCACCCGTCCTCAGGATAGGACTGTATTTCAAAAGCCAGCTCATGCATATGCAGCTAGTGGTAAATAAACAAGCGTCTCTCTAATTAAAGCACGTCTAGGAAAATCTAAACTCATTTAACAGCTAAATGACTGATGATAAAGGGGTAATGGAAACCCAGAAATGTTAGCCTTTTAATTTTTATTTTTATTTTTAATTTTTTTCATAACAACTGTGAAATGTATTGAGATAAGCATCAAGGCTTCTGGTACGAAAAATCAAGTGAAAAAAGATTGCTGAGACAAAGTTATGGAAAGAAAATAGAAGTCTGCAAGTGCAGCGAGTGAGGAGACATGGCAGGAACGTGCTCAGCCTCCTCAGCATGCCATTAACATCTGAGCGAAACACTGCCGAAATGTTACAAACTAATTAAATTGGGCATACAAAGGAGCCAATGGGAATAAATGATTATGCAAATACAAGGTTTTCGCTGCAGAAAGCAGCTGCTGGGAGGCAGCGCGGTGCACGGGGAGGACGAGGCGGGGGAGAGAAGTGTGGGCAGCAGCGTAGGGACAAACCCGATCCCAACGAACGGGGCAAAACCCCACGGAAGGAGGGAGCTGGGGGTGATGTACCTGCAGCATTCCACAGGGAAAAAGGAGCTGGTGCGGACTGCTAAAGCAACAGTGCCATCTGCCGCGTATTCCCTTATGGCAGGAAGCTGCCTAATGAGGGCAGGAGCAAAATCAGCCTGCTCCCCTGCTCGGACCTTCTGCCCAAACATGCATAGATACAGGTCTGCTGGGAAAAAAAAATTAAAAATAGCAATGATTATAATTTTTAAAAAGGGAAAACCTATTCCCGGAGTGTCCGTGCCAAAACTGATAAGTAGAGGTTTTATTTATCCTATTATTTATTTATTTATTTATACACAACAGCCCTTGGTGACTGGTCAAGCCCACTGTAAGCAACACTTCAAAGAGATACGGAGCAGGAATGTGTGAACAGGCAAACAGCTGCCTCCCAATGTCTTTTCTGTGCTCTGTTCCCGAAGTTTGTAAAAGGGTTTTCTGTTAGCTGTGCAAATCAGGTGTTGGTTTCAATTCATATTTTTATGTTCATTCCTTGTCACAGTATTTGTTGGATCTCTGGATGCTTTTGTACACTGCATTATCTAAAGCAGTTACAAAAATAATTAGCAGTAATAATCAGTAGTCTAGCTCTCAAAACTCGTTTATAAGGATTGAAACCTACAAAGCTCGTGAAATACAGGCATTACCACTCCATGGAAGCTCTACTGAGCTGAAGTGGGTTACAACCCATGCATCCCTGTTCATGTTTCCAGTACTTTTGGCTTTTAGATCAAACACTCTTAGTGTTTTTAGGAGTTCCCCTCAGCATGTGCAGGACAAGGGAACTGAATTAGATGATTTTTGAGGTTCCTTCCAACCCAAGCCATTCCATGATTCTGTGACTCCATAAGTCTAAGATTCTATGATTCTATGACAGAGCAGGAATAAGGTCGTGGTGAGCTGACATAGCCTAACATAATTAGCTCAGGCAATATTTTATTTAATAGGTCCCACTAAAAAGCCTTCATTCTAGGACTGTCCTCCCTGAAAATGGGGAAGTGCTATTCTTGACATACTCCAGCACTCTTTTTCTCATTAAACCCATTCCTTTTTGCACATGTGCTGCAGAATCCCCAGAATTTGTTTGCTGTAGGTGTTAAACTTCACTTTCCTCTTAATTGGCAGACTTCCAAGCTGTCCTCTGTCCCCTGCTACTGTTCTCAGAGTCATTAACGATAGGATACGTGGAGGCGAGGCTTTTGGAACCAAATTCTGGAGCAACAGATGCTCAAATATAACTCAGAGATGTCTCATGCTGTAGACCTGATCTTTGCAATCATGGTTCTAAACAGGAATTTCAGAGAGGGGTAAAAATTCGGATGAAGTTTTCCTGCTGTAGAGATCTAAATTCCAAGAACTGAGCTCAGTTCCTACATGGGTTCAAAACCTGCATCCTTCTCTCTGTGAGTAGTCAAAGAGTTTACACCCTGTTACTAAAGCAGCTGACTTGCTGCCTCAGCACACAGAGCCCTATAGGCTCTACCAGTGACATATTTCTTGTGACTTTCTTTTAAATAGCAATTTCTCTGTCTTTTTTTTTTTTTCATTTGGCTTCTTGGAACTTTATACAATTACTTTAGATTGGAATAGCTATAAGTTCTGGAGGCTCCACATTAATTATTAACTTCAGTATCTGCCTCCTATATTTTAAGATCTACAGCTCTGACACAGGAGATACTGCTGGTAGCAGCTACCTTAGGAGGCTTTAAATTTATTATAAATCAAACTAATCTATACTGTCTCCTGCTCAGGAAATTGGATTCTGGGAGTTTGCGAGAGTCAACTCAGAGTTGATCAAGACTCTTAATTCACATAGATGAGGAGCATTTGCATTGAGACAAGAAACATTTGTTGATCTGATTCTCATCCCAAATCAAATTTAGCCATTCTGGAATTCAATCTACTATGTTTAAATGGTAGATTGGTACTTGAACCTTCAATAATGGTGAGTGGAGTCTTTGTTCTTCAAAAATAGATACAAGATTATCTGTTAAAACTAAGAGGTACTCATTTTTGTGCACATTTTGACAACAGATACTTATCAAAGAGTGATAACAAGTTCCTATTGTTTGGGTACAGGCCTCTACTGGCTGATGTCCCACAGTGTGGACTTTTTGAGAGAGTTCTTTGTATTTGTGAGCTTAATCCAAAACAAGACTCAGTTCTGTATTTTCCTCCACAAAGTCAATGGACTAAACTCACCAAAATCATGGGGTTAATTTTAGCTCAATGCATCTTTGTTAAAATGTTTATAATGCAAATGGTGGCTATTTACAAAGGAAATAACAGGAAGTCTGTAGATGGGTTTGTTTGCTTGTCACTTCACTTGGAAGCTGAAAGGTGTTTCCAGAAAGGTATATATTTTTGTGAGTCTGAAATAAAAGACCAGCTCCTGTCTGTAAATTCTTGGTTCAGATTTCCATAAATCTGGTGGGCATCTTAGTGATGTGCTTATTAGCTGCATCTGAGAATATTATTAAGTTCTGTGCTGCCAAGCCCTCTACTCGGGGATATCTGACACACACATTAAGTCAATGGAACCATTTGAAGCAACTGGATCCCAGTGCCACAGGCGCTCCTGATCTAGAAGCAAGCACTGGGGAACTCAGACCATGGTTGGGGGTTTGGAGTAAGCTGCAATTCATATCTCTATGCTTTGGCCATGCCTATGTAAGCACTGTTCCAGCTGCTCCAGTTGTTGATGTATTTTGTCAGCAATGAGTTAAACTCCAAGCACAGCCAAGGCTGAAGAAGGGAGCATTTCTTCGTTTCCAGCTTTACAAACACCTTTGACCAACATTTCAAAGTATGACAGCCTGAGAGCAAATTAACGAGTAGAGCATCCCAGTGGGAACTGTTAGATCAGCATTCCTGCTGCCTCAGCAATTTCCTGGCTCTGTCCTGAGTGGTGACACCTCTGGGTGGGAGAGCAGCTTGGAGATGACTGTATCCCTATAGATATCTAAAACAGCCAGGAAGGCTTGGGATGCAGAAACAGATATCCTAACCTTGGAAGGACAGCTCTCTTTCATCTGGAGATGGGGTTATACTTTATTTTTATACCATCAAATTGAAATGATAACATAATGGACCAAAAATTCTGCTGTGATTCTGCAGCTATGAAAAGACATAAACTGAAAGGCCAGGGGAATGATTCTTCTGCAGTTAACCTTAATTCCTCTTCACGTACTGAAACCAGAATTGGGCATTGACACTGCCATATTTAACCTATGGGAATCTTTTATCAGAAGAGGTGGGTGCAGTATGTCAGAAATTATATACAGTGCTAATGATATATTAGACAGGAGATAATAAGCCTTTCAGGGATTCTTGAATGTATTGCTTGTTAATTTAGGTGGTACCCTGGGTGAAACTCGTGAGGTGGTACTAATTTAAAAGGTATCCTGTGTAACTCAGCTTGCTGGAGGGCTGAAATGTAAATCCCATTGTGCACCAGGGAAAACGAAAATGCTCCTTCCATTAAGTCTGTGATCTGTCCTTCCCTTGCCATGGGGAATAGCATAATTTAGAAAGCTGCCTTCTAGGATGTTGAATAATCATGCCTCATCAGTGAGATCTCCAGATTAAAAATGTGAACATTTTTACATTACTAGAGGGATTATTATATCTTGCTTAATACTTTATATATCTGACATCAAACTACCGACTAACCACTATAATGTATTAAAATACCCTTCTAGTCATACTATTTGCCTGCTTTTATGCAATAAGACTCTAACTACATTTGTTCAGTCACATCACACAGTGATTTGATTTATGTTTTACAGTGTCAGGCTGAGAAGGAACTTTAAAATGGATTGTGAGCAGTCAGTTCAGATCTGAGTTTTTACGGATCCTGAAACAGGATTCTCCTTGGAGGCAGAAGAGTTTTTGTAGCCTTCCTTTAAGTGCAAAGCTGATGCTGCACTGCTTACTGTGAAGTGGGCTGCACCTTCAGACACCCAGCGATAAGCAGCAATCTTTTGGTCAGCTCTGATTCATCTCAGAACTAGTGGATAGACTGCATTATTCAGCTGTTACCTTATCTTATGCCATAACACCCTGCAGTTCCCACTGGCCTCAGTGGGAGTTGAGGCTTGTAGGAGCAGTTCCTTCAGCACTGTTTTGCTTGAGTGAGTGCCCCATGTGAGCAGAATCCCAAAATTTCCTGATGGTCACACCAGTGCTGAGCTTCATACCAAATCTATCCATCAGCTAGCTCAGTCTCAGCCGAGCAATGGATTCTGTGCTTGTTGGATCCTGTTGCCTTCTCTTTATTTATCCTCCCCATTTTCTTCCTGTCCTGAAATCAAAGTGAGTATCTCTCTGAAAGTAGTGTAATTGTTCCCTCTCTGTGTAATTGTGTCTATGCCTCAGGACTGCAGCCTCCTTTGTAAAGGGCTGACACCAGAGATTAGAAGTGTGCTGCACACAGGTGAAAGAGTGGGAGGTGGGCATATTTTTACAGAAATAGAGAATACAGAAATAGGGCAGAAATAGAGAGCTAAACATAAATCCCAGCAACTGCAACACATAGCAGTATCTGGGGCTGGGCAAGAGTATCTATTCCTGCTTTTCTCTATCTGTTTCTAAATCATTCTATAGCAGCAGGACACTAGGGAACTGAAATCCCTCACATCTAAAGCACAGGTAACAGAGTCAATGAATTAATGCAGAGCTTCACTGGAAACAAGAGGGGACCTCTGGAGAATAAGTCAGGTGAGGACAGTACTTATTTATTGTGCATAGTGGTGTCTAGTGTCTTTCCTATGCTTTTAACATTTGCAATAGGGCTTCAGTATCTGGTTAAAATAAATGCCCATCTACAATCATAGTGGAGACAAGATTTATGAGGTAGAAGGGCACAGAAAAATGCCACCAAGTGGAAAATATATTCTGCTCTTCAGGCTCATTATTGTTTTCTGAGTCTTGCCAGCCACTTCTCACTTATTCTGTTTGTATTAATTTTTTTTTCTTTTTTTTCTTTTTTCTTCTCTTTTTATTATCCCCAGCGAACCTTCTGCTAATGATTAACTTGTTTTGGATGGCAAATTCAGAGAAGTAGAGTTGAACAGGCATCAGTCAAGCAATCAACATTAATTAAAAATGTCGAATCTCGTTAATAAAAAAAAAAAAGCAAAAAAAAAAAAAAAAAAGAAGAGGAAGAGTGTGTAGTGATAGAAAAGATTCAACAAAGAGGAAGGACAAATGAAAAGAAAAAGGCAGCAGATACTACAGAAGAAACTAAGCTGTCCTGGTTTCTTATGAAAATGGTTGGATGTCTAGCACTAGCCTCTAAATAGGGAATTCTTCACCCCTTCTCTTATGTTTATCATTTATCTCACATTTTAAAATATATCGTTGCTAGCATGAAATGTGGCAAGGCAAATGTAGGGCATTCCTGCTGAGTATTTGCTGCTGAATGTCATAAAAGCCTAGGTCTTGCTCAGAATACCCAATTGCTGGATAATGGGGCTGAAGAGAGAGGAATGGTTGCAGAAATCCCGGTTTGGTGACTCATCACCCTGGAAACACAGGCAAGAGAAAAGCCATGCTTATCTTCATCCAAATCTCGACTTCACTAAATTGATGTAAATGTGAAAATGACTTACTCAGAAGAGCTATTTGCTTCTGGGCTCTCTTGAAATGTCACTACTTTGCAACATATTAGCCTATCTAAAGAACATTAATTACCCTTTCTGATGGACACCTGAAACGCCAGAGAAAACCCTGGCTCCTTGGTGAATTTCCACATTTGCATCTAAGGCCAGTCCTCAGGAGGATTTGGACATGCTAGAAGAATTTTCTCGCCCACAAAGTCTACCTCTATCACCTGCATGCCAGGCCACAGAAGACAACTTTAACTACTCAGAGTTTTGGGCAAATGATAAATAAATCAAAATTAACCCTGATTTGCAGAACTAAAAATTTCCCAAGTCTAACTACAAGTATTCATTTTTTTTGCTCCTATAAGTTCTGGGATACCATCTAGATGAGACTGATCTAAATAAACAGCTTTTGATTTGCCTTCCAAGCTTAACTAGAAAATGTAGCTGAAGTCTGTGTCACCGGCTCAGTGCTTTCATTCAGTGTAAGTTTAGGCTATTAAAAGACTCACAGTATTATGCACTGTTATTCTGACATCCAAATAAAATAGAATATAGAATAGAAAAGATTGAAAGGGTAAAAAGTATACATCAACAACTTATCAATGATGTTTAATCAACAACTAGCTATCAGTGCTCTTCTGAACTTGAACCAAATTTTGAAACAGCTGCATTTCACCCCTTGCCTACAGGAGCAGTCCAGGCAATTAGATGTAGAAATTCCCTATACTTCTCTATTCTGTCCTTCTGCAACCATCCAGGCAAAATTGAACTTTCATGTTTAGAATCAAGCCTATAAATTTTCTGAGAAAGTTTAGGCTGTGTAGAATTTAACCTGTTACTTGATGGGCTAAAAAAATGCATTTCAAATAGTTCATAGTGTCATCCAAAATCCAGGAAGAAAACTCTCCAGTGTGGAGTTAGAAAGTGGCATTCCTTTATTTGTCACTATACGTACTGGGCGACTTGACAAGCAAGCACGCTCTCTCAGAGTTCAGGTTTTACATTTAAACAGTTAAGACATACATACACAGGACTTATGCATACATATTCATTTTTTTTTCTAAGGACTTATTAATATATGCTAATGTCCCTTGGGGCATGCTCAGTAGTATTTAGGGTGGTCAAATGCCCACCTACTTCTTCCCTATTTTCTACCATCAGCTTTATCACTGAGACCTTTGACTCACTTTCAGCTGCTTTTCCCCAGCTTGGAAAATTTCCTTTGTGTACTAGGTCATAGTGAGCAACTTTTAAAACAACATATGTGGAATCTGAGGAAGATGTCCTTGCACCTATAGCGGCAAAAGAGAAAAGTATTCTATTATGTCGCCATTGCAAAATTATTAAGGAAAACAAGACTATTCACCCACCAAATTTGAAATGGAAAAGTTTAGAGCTATCACTCATTAGTTCCTTTTGCTAAACTAATTTATTAGTTCTTAAACTAATGTTCTAATCCCTATTGCTAAACAAACCAACCTATATCAGTAGCAAGATCTACTAAATGTTTAGTGACTAAGGAACTGGAAATGACTGTATCTTCTTCCATGATCATGGATCCATTAAAAAGAAAGAAGAAACAAATCAAACTGGAATTCTTCCATGATCAATGGGTCAATTAAAAAAGAAAGAAGGAACAAACGAAACTAGAATGCTTTCATATTTTAAATTCCCACATTTCTTAATTAAAAAGTCCCCACAGTCTTTGTGATATCTGTCACTAAAAAACACCCCCCCCCAAAAAAAAAAAGAAAGTAAAACAAATTCAAAAGCAACATAATTTACCACCACCTATTTTACGTCCTGATTTGATACCAAATTACTAGCATTTTATTTGCAGTGGAATATGCGTTTTTTCATTCAACTCACATGTATTCCTCAGATACTGCATCATAAAGCATTGTAAAAACCTCCCAAATCATTCTAAACACACACACAAACATATATACACAGGCACTGAGGGATGTTTCTACTGAATTAATTTCTAGGCTTCTTAGCATCTTTGCAACATCTTTTGTGTGTGGACGGAGCATAAAAATACCACTGCACAATCTATTTTTAAAGTGTTATTTCCAAAGAGAAGCTAAGTGTACTAGAAGGTTTAGGAGACTACTGTTCAGAGAAATGCCTATGAAAAGATTTTATCTTCAACAAATCACAATTGATTGAATTTTCCAAAGTGCAGGCATTGTTCTTCTGCGTGGAATTCTGTTTGGAATTCAGTGACACACCTTTGCTTCATATGCTCTTGATGTCAGATGCCACTCTGTCAGACTGCCCCTCTGCTGCCACCTGTCACACAGCAACAACATGGAATAATGGAGGGAAGGTTCAACCTCTACTGCCATACTACCACCATCTGCCTCTGACGACGTGGGCCAACATCATAAAATAGGAGGAATTGCTTTCAGGGCAGCCCTCGTAGCTTAGTTTTCTATGTGGAAGGGATTCTTTCTCTAATGGCTTGTCATGATGCACTCGGTAACTTCCAGCAGATTTTGCAATGCCATTTCTAAAAAGCTACAGAAGGCTCTTTTACACTTGCCTTGCCTGCCCTTGTTTCAAGGTAGAGCATTTTAAAAGTGAAGGAGAAAAGATTTTCTGTCATTTAAAGCATTTGGCATAGGAAATCATAGGCATTTTTGTGTTTCTCTGGCATATATTTCACTCCTTCTCAGCAAGTTATATTTGAGAGATACCGCTTCTGGTTCTGTGTGCACTGGCTGCAGAGGCAAGGGAAGGCACTTGTACTGTACAACACTGACCTTACTGAGGTGACTGAATCAGGCTGCAGATGTCCTGGGGCTCTCTTTAGCACTTCAGTCAGGCTCCCTTCTTGGTACTGTCCCAAGAAGAATTTGTCCATCTCTCTCTACTGACCATGGAAATCATGTCCAGTAACTAACCACTTTCCTAACCCACTAAGCAGGCGCATGGTGAGGTTATGAGAAGTCTGTCTTGAATCATTTACCCATCTCATGACCGGTGTCTGTGGAACCTGCCATCCTCCCCCATTCTCTGCACCTTGCACAGAGGGGGAGAGCTCAGCCACTGGGTGTGTTTTCACACCCACCCACACCCAGCAGCACCTGGCTTTGCAGGGGGCGAGGAGCAATTTGCTGCTTCTGTGAATATGTCCAGGATGCAAAGTCTGGAGGTAAGGATGAAAGGGGAACAACATATATTTCTTTTGGAGAACTTTATCAAAAGAGAAAACAGAAATATATATATTTTTAATATCTGGGAAGTGGAAATTAAAAACTGGGTATTCATCAATGAATTCACAGTATATGAAACTCCTCTGAGCCCTGTGAAAACACAGAGCTTTGCATTTTGGCCTTCGTTTCAGCCTGCCTGGGTAAAGCTTCCTTTATGAGGCAGTATAATTTGCAGTGACCTTTTCTAAATCTGTAGCTGCACTTCCTGCTTCACTGGAAAATACCTTTTTAGCCATGCACAACATGGCTCCACATACATTGGGGAATAAATTTCAGGCTCTATCACCAAATCCTGCAAAGTCATCTGGTGGGGCTAGCAGTTGTAGCGGTGTAGGAACTTGCTGGTACTGCTAGGCTGCAGGGGATGGTGATAAGGGATGACTGGCCTTGACTGCAAGAGAGATAGGTGCATGGAGTCAGTGTTGGGTGGGGAAATGAAGGAAGAATTTTAAACTAATAATGTCAGTATTCTGCTCTTCTTTGAATAGCTGGAATGGAAAAATAAAAAAAATTTGTATGCAATTTCCACGTAAAAAATCCTTTATATGAATTTGATTTCCTCTTGGGATATTCAAGCTGTACAGATAACCTAATACATTCCTAAGCGGAGGTGTCTCGCTGTCTCTTTTTTTCATCTTTTATAATTATTACTCTGCTTCTTACTTGTACAGAGAAAGGATTATACAATGTTATAAAAGCATTTTTAGTCTTACTCCACATGTGAGTATTAAAGTACACCCTTGTCCCAATGTATCTAAAGCTTCATATTCATTTAAACTTCTCCTGAGTTTTTACATCTTGGTTTTTTTTGTTTTGTTTTTTTTTTGTTTTTTTTTTTTGCTGTATATGGAATGGTAAACATATGTATTCTTGTATATATGTGTAGGTCCTTTTACAGCCAATGCAAGTTCTCCTTTAGCTGTAACTGTTTCAGGAATTCAGGTGCTATGCGTGTGGACTGTGAAAGCACATGTTACATAATAATAAGCACATTTTACATATTATTAAATATTATTTTTCATATTTTTATTTGTGTTAATTATATGTAACGTAACTCTGCAAGGCAGTCTGAAACTCTCATAGAATTACTGAAAATCTGCTGTCCAAAGGCTCAGCAGGAAAATATTCCTTGAAATTCTGTGAATTAATACTGACTAGGTGATCAGTTTATTTTCTTTGATTTCTTTATTTGTCTTTCATGTTGTTATACTGATGACCGAAAGCCTGATGACATTTTTTATTCGTCCTTTCCTCATTAGGTTAAGGAAATAAACTGGACTATGGATGATTTTTCTACTTTTGAAAATTATATGTTGATACGTTTTTTCAAGTAATGTGATAGTCCAGTGAAGTAAAGAATGTCTCCAGCTCTGCAGGATCAATATGTTATTTTTTGATGCACCCTCATTCAGTTAAAAAATGACTGCAAAGTTCTTTAATATATTAACCAAAGATAACCAAAATATGGGTTTTCCTGAAGTTACAGTGCAATAGCAGGAAATTAATTCATTCACATCCTAAAATGTTTAATCTCTGGAATGTATGTCCTTTTTATAAAAATACCTAGAGAACGTTCTGATGTTTGACCAGAAAAATGGGAAATTTTGATGAAAACAAAGAAAAATTTTGAGAGACTTGGTAAACTGGGAAAAAAAAAGTGGACATTTTTCATTCAAAATTGTAATAGTTTAAAGTGTTTAAATTAAAAAGTTTAAATTCAAAATCATAATAATATTTAATCTGAATTTCAAAAGCTTTCAGATGGAAAACATCTGTTTTGAAGTGCCACCTGAGTGCATCTTGAAAACTGACCTTTGTAGACTTTTGCTGCTTTGCTCCTGGGTAGATTGGTGCCTAATGATGCCCCAGGGGGCTGTTGAGACATTGCAGTGCATTTTGGTAGGTCGCTAGATCCTTTCAGTATCCTTTCAGGAGGGGGCTATAAGAAAGAAGGGTACAGACTCTTTAGCAGGGTCTGTTGTGATAGGACAAAAGGAAATGGTTTCACTCTAAAAGAGGGGAGTTCCAGATTGTCTATAACAAAGTTTTTACAGTAAGGGTAGTGAAGCACAGGAACAGGTTGCCCAGAGATGTAGGGGATTCCCTGTCTCTGGTAACACTCAGGTTGGGCTGGATAGGGACGCTGAGTAACTTGATCTAACAGTAGGTTTCCCTGTTTATTGCAGGAGAGTTGGACTAGGTGACCTTTAATGGCCCCTTCCAACTCAAACAATTCAATGATTCTATGATTCTCTGACAAATAGCATGAGCAAGTTTTTCCATGTAGCAGGTTTGCCCAGTAGCTGTAAAGAAGTAGGCACAACACATCTCAGCTTTAATTTATAGTGAGATACTACAGCAACATCTCAAATTAAAATGCTTTTATTTCAATTCAAGGTTGAAATTCAAACTTTAGTGTTATGCCAAAATCCTGAAACTTTCTAGTTCTTGAAGGTCTTGCATGTTTACTAGACTTCTTGCAGAATGCAATTTTCCTTTTGATTTAAGATAAAAATATATCAAAGCTGTTCACCTCACCAAATGTGCCATCAGTATGCTTATTAGTATCAGTATTGTATAGCCCCATTGCATACTACATGATTTCCAGACATTTGGTTCTTGTGCTTTGCCCTTTGTTTCATCCATACTTAGAATTTTTCTACCTTTCAGCTTTATGCAAGCTTATCTGAGCAGTAGCTGTAGAACAGTCATGCTGCTTTATGGACATTCTTTTCCATGAGTTTCTCCTGCTTTCCCCATTCCTTTGAAGATCACCACTATCGATAACAACAAGAATAATAAATGCACAAAAAGTTATGCTGCTGGTAGATCTATATGGCGGAAAACCTCAGTGAGTACTGAAACAAGTGCAATGTTCAGCATATAGTTCTCTGAAAGCTGAGAGCTATAAGAACTGAGAACTTTGTTTACATCAAAGTTATATCGTTTAATATACACATAGAAATGATAGTTTCCACATGAGACGTGTCTGCAGTCACTGCAGCTTCTTTTTATCCCCCCTGTAGTCTGTACAACCGGTGTCAGATGGCACTGCTGAGATCCACCAATTCTTTGCTAATGCCCTATTCAAAATGAGAGCCAGCATGTGACATCATGATTTCTGCCTCCCTCCTGTGCCCCTTGCACCCTCTCAGATGGAAACGCATATGCATTTATTTGACCCCTATGCACACTTCAATAGATTAACAGTGATACACAGTCTTTCCTACTTCAGTAAGGATTCAGAATACTACCTTTGCTCATGTAAGTTCATTTTCTGTATCTCTAAGAAACCTATTTACAAGGGTTTTAATGCAGAAATGAAAGAAAGACTAAAGCAGTTCAGTAGAAATTATCTCTTTAGTGGCAAAATCTGAATTATACATTAAAGTACCATTTATTCAATGAATTTTATTATTCTGTTTAAAAGGCAGAGACTTTTATGTGTTTCATATCCCTGCAAAGGTTTATTAGCTTGAGTAAAAGGTTATTATTATTCAATTGAATAATTGAATTTTAAATTATTGCTATTGCACTTCATATTATAACTGCTTTTCCAGATGCATTTGATTCTGTCAAATTTGCCTTTTAATCCCCTGTCGGGAGACCATTTTCTTCAATCATGCACTGCTGCTCACCGTCAGTAGTAGTGTCCTAATGAACACACAGAGCTCAGGCTCACATCTCCCGTGTAAATTATGAAGCATACCTCTTCTAGTCAGAACATATCAGAGGCTATCTGGTGTCACATAATCCTGGATGCTGATGTGTGGAAAGCCTTCTCAGGTGATTAATGCCATAGGCATTTAATTTTCCTGCAAAGTGCTGCTGAGAGAGTAGAATGTTTACATGAATGCAAGACTTAGGGATATGAAATGGGCATTTAGAGAAGTTAATAATCTGTGTCTAATCTCCTCCAAGAATTATCTGTTGGTATTTCTATAAATAATTGCAGTGTTATTTCTTGCTGCTAATTGAATCACATATTAATTTATTCAATGTATTGTGCATTAAAAATCTTGGAACTTGCTATAAATCCCACTGCATGAAGGAAGTAAATGCATGCACAAGAGGATTAAAAGTAACATTTAAAACACACATTAAATTAAAGACACAAATAACGGTGTTTTGCTGTTTGTTTATTTACTTTTTTTGCCTTATGCTCCAGCAAAAAAGTCCTTCAAAAATGTTTCTTTTTTGCTAGAAACTGCAGTTGCTGAGCACAGCACTGAAATTCTCTATTAAGATAAGAAATGATACACAAAACAACACAACAAAATATCAGACTGAGCAGCCCTACAGTGAAAGAGTCTGTGAGCATAGATCCTTCATTGCTATGTTCGACACTGCACTGATAATGTTAGCATGGCCAAAGGTGCTGCATTTGCTTGCATGTTCCTGTGAATTACATGGCTGTCTACTCTTAGCAGACTACTTCTACCATTGCTAATGGAAGGGTTTTCCCTCAGTCCACAGTTGTTCATTAGCCTCACTAGAAGAAGGATCAAGCTTCTACAGTCTTCCATAATTCTGAGCAAATTACATTTTAAAAACTAATCATTGATTCCTGAGATTTGACATACAATAGGAAGCACTTTAAAAGTGGCTTTGGTTGTTCTTAATTAGCTCAAGAGGCTGATTCCTTTTTTATGCTGCTATTAGAAGCATTTATCTCAACTGATTTCGACAGAGTTGCTTCTGTCTTCTCTGAGAAAAAAATCAAGTTGCATATATTGATAACAGTTCTTTCATACTGCCTCTTTATTACTAGATAAAACTTTGATGAAGGACATGCAGAGAAGATCAATATAAGAAATCACATAAGACCTAACTTCTTTGCTACTGGCTGATACTGAAAATCACAGAAATAAGCATTTGTTTTTGAAGCTCTTACTTAAGCTGATGATTAGTTTGCTGCTGGTTTTCTTGAAAGAAATACTTCACCCTTAGGAGACATACTGCTTCTTGAGTCAAGTCATTCCATGATTCCAAATATAGGGAAGTGCAAAAGGGAAACAAGTGCAGTCCATCTCATAATGATCAGCTTCATCTGGCAGCCTTTGTTTAAGGGAATAGGGTTCCACTTCCATTTCTCCCCTTGGCTGATCCTGAGACACTTCTACCGATACCCAAGTAGGTTCCGTGGGAAAAGACATGTGTATCAGGAATGGGACTAGGTGCTATGTTTGGAGTCTTCTTCCAAAGAGCTGGAGAATCTCTCCACTACTGACATCTTCACCTGCATTTTATAGCAGCCAGCTCACAGCTGCAGGGTAAACAACAAGTAATATTGAACTGGACAGTTATATACTGTCTTCGGGCTAATATAGCTCAGGATATATACACTGCTGAAAGCGAATTAAACATTTTCCTTGAGATTCACTTAGGTAGCAGTGTTTGTTTATGCAGTCATAGCTGCACATGAAGAAATGAGCAGGAGTTAAAGTGCAACTTCAATCACATATAGCAAATCCAAATTATATTAATATTTCTCCAACCTAATATCTGGCAAGTATAGATATCTAAACTTCTAGCCATCTGCCTTAATTTGTTTCTGTAAAAAGAAGAGCAAACATTTTATCAACATTTTTTTGCATGTTTTCTTCCTCTCCAGAAAAGCTCAAACACTCCAACTCTGAAGACTACAGGAGTGGATAGTTTTAGAAAATTTTACTTTTCACTCACTTAAACAGGACTATCACACTTTACTTGCTTTCTGCCAGCCATTACTAAAGCCATCCACAGTCTTGGAAATCCAAACGTTACAAAGTGGAAGTGACCATTGAGGAAAGTACTCTGGCACAAGTGAGTCGTGATGACAGGCTTAATCCCAAGTCCAGCAGAAACTTAGTTGTGTTCCTTCTTCTCCTTTAGATAGTTGAAGAGAACATCCAGTCCCCCCTCAATGATCTCAGGCAGCGGTCGGGACAGAGGGTTGTGGGAGATGTGGAGGCCTTTGTCCATTGGGTTCCATGCAATCCGGGGCAGCCTGTGCAGCAGATAGAGCTCATCGGGAAGAGTCTGTATGGAATTGTTATCTACGTTTAGCAGCTCCAGAGCTGTGATGAAGCAGAGAGACCGTGGCAGAGTGCGTATGTTATTATTCTCTATGATGAAGATTTGCAAATTGACTAGGTACTGGACGCTCTCTGCAATGTTTTCAAGCCTGTTGGACCCCAGGTGCAAGAAGTCTAAGCTCCTCAGTGCGAAAATGCAGAGGGGGATCTGCACAAAGCGATTGTTACTGAGGTTCAGTTTCTTTAAGCTTGTCAGGTCAGTGAAGCTTGAAGGCAGTTGTGAGATGCAATTGTGTGAGAGGCTCAAAACTTCCAGGTTCCTGCACAAGCTGAGCTCTGCTGGCACTTCTGTCAGGCAATTCATGTTAACAAACAAAACCTTCAGATTCCTCAGTAGTCCAATCTCCTTTGGCAGACACTTGAGGCGATTGCCACCCAGGTTTAGCACTACAAGTCGGTCTAGTTTTCCCAGTGAAGGAGAAATCGCCACCAGTTGGTTACGTGAAAGGTTCAGTTTCTGCACCTCAGGCAGTCCCCACAAGAAGTCAGGGGCACTGGTCATCCCTTTCATTATAAGGCTCAAGCTAATATAGTGCAGTCCCCGTTTCAGCAGTGACTTGGGGTCTTTCCCTGAGAGAAGAGCATCTTCCCATGCAGGCAACTTTGAACTTTTCCGCAGGAAAAGCATGCTTCTTCTTCCCTCGTTCTTTGAGTGCTTGGTTCCCATAACACCCTGGATCGCTCCTGATAGAGGAAGGGAGATTTTCTTCTCCTGCAAGTGCTACACCAACACGCAAATACCACCAAAGGTTGACAGCTTTCGGGAAAGTCAAAGCAAGGAGATAAGGAGGAGCCTGTGAAGTGCATCTCAGTCCACCGGGGCATTTTCCATAGTTGCTGAGGGAAAGTTTCACTTTTGGGGGCTTATGTTGTTCTTGGTGCACAGTCTGTAATGAAATACTTGCTCCAGACTTGTGAGCAAACCTGTTCAATTCAAACTGAATGCCATGAGGCAGCTGTCACTGTCATTTGGCCTGGGCTTTATTGGACAGATATGTATCTTCACTGCAAAAAGGTCACAAGGATGCTGTATATAACTTCCCCATGTCAGCTTTCTTGGCTATCTAGTACATACCATGGCTGCAGGACAATTAACAAGAGTGACTTCAAAAAACAAACAAGAAAACTATTGGAGAAAACAAGCAAACAAAAAAGCTAACATTTCAGTTTTTTAAAATCCAGTTTTATTTTAATGTTCCTCATTTCACTGAAATAATTACCAATCCACCAGAAAACTTTGTATTTTGCAAGAATGCAGGTAAAGAATCTTCCTGTAAGTTCTTGTTTTCTGCTTTGTTTAGAAAAAATTACCCCTTGTAACAATATCTTACCTCATGTATCATCTCTGTAATGAGTATAGGCCTCTTTCTTTGCAGAAAGGGCACCACTTTCACTGCAGCAGTGACATTTTCCAGTGGTATCTGCGCCCACTTGGATGATCAGTCACTACCCACGTTGCCAAGTGTGAGCAGTCATGTTGTGCAATATAAGGCTCAAGCTAATATAATGCAGTCCCCGTTTCAGCAGTGACTTGGGGTCTTTCCCTGAGAGAAGTGCATCTTCCCATGAAGGCAACTTTGAACTTTTCTGCCAAAATTCTGCCCAAATTACCTTGTCCTAAATGTCCTGCACATCTTTCAGTGAAGTCTGGGGGTCTGGTTCTTAAGTGCTGCAGAAAATGTAGCCACTTGAAGTCCCCTTTTTCCCGGGCAATTTTCCTGTATTTCTGAGATATCCTGGAGTACACAGGGACTATAAATTAAATAACTCAAACTATACATGACATTTAAGTCCAGGTGGAGGGACTGATGGGAGAGGAAGGAAGAAATGAAGTATAATAATACCCGACAACAGCTGAAGCTGGCTCTGATGATGAAAGGAAATTGTATTGCTACAGGAACCTGTGGTGAGTTCAAACTCAAAGGGACCCTAAAAAGGATATCCAAAGACTTCAAGCACCGTGTAAACTAGGTGAAAATTCTGGTAAACAGGACATAACTTTCAGTGTTTTTCTCTTCCAGTGATGACAAAGACACTTCGCTGCTTCCTGGCAGATCTGGTGATGTATGTATCCCCCACCACCCCACTTCAGAGGACCTCTCTTTAAAGCCCTGCAATAGATCACATGCTAAAGGACTACAAGCAAATATGCTGTTGGGAGTCATGGCCTTGTGGCAGCCTTTTTGGAATCAGTCCCCTCAGGCTTTTCCCTCTGCTGAACACTGTTGAATTCCTGTTCAGTTTTTAGGTCCCCCATAGCACCGCCTCTGCCTGAGAGGAGAAGGGACATCCATCCATGTGTCTGGAGAACAGCCAGGACCATGACAAGCACAGTTAGAGCATGCACCTTAACACGGCTGCATGGTCTAAGAACAACTGGTCCTTTAAGAGGTGGGAGGTGAAATACTGCATTCCCCGGAATAGCCTGCAAAGGGCTGAGGCCAGTTGTTGCTGTTTGGTCAGAGCACGCTGTCAGCCTGCATGGCAGCTACGGATCCCTCCCTCACAAGTTTCTTCTGCCAATATTTGTCAGTTTACAAACAGACATTGTATCAAACATCCCATCACAGCCACAACACTGACTCAGTGCTCATGTTTATCATCACCCAAACATGCTGCCTGAAGTGGTGCGGTAGACAGAGCCACAGGCCACCCTTGCGCCTTTAATAGCATGGCAGAAAATGAAGCCTAAAACATGGTCCTGCAGCTCAAGTAGGCCAAGATGCAAACATGGGAGTCCCTCATGAACCCTGACTCCGAGCTATCTGCCCAACTGTTGTTAGAAACATGCCAATTTTCAGATTTAAACAGGCAATTCCTTTGCTGTGGCAGAGGTGAAAGGAAGAAAAAAAGGCTTTCAGGGGGCTTGCACACAGTAACCTGTTTGCTTTCTTGAGATAATAAAGCTGGAAGGAGCAACCTGCTGCCATCCTGCATGGCTGGACTGTATCACAGTCCCACATGTCCAGTCAGCTATTTTTGGATGAGAGTGCCTCCACTGCATTCATTGCCTGGAGCCTTGGCATGGCCCAGCCTAGCCTCTCCCTGCAGAAATCTAGATTTCCTAACAGCCTGACTCAGCCAAAGCACTCGCTGCCCTTTCCTGGCTCTGCTCTACGCTGTCTATTTGAAACAGCCTCTGCTATGGCCTGGTGTGGGTTGGAAAGCTTTGCCAGCCTGTGGCAGGGAATATCAGAGGCTGTGCCTTTATAAAATAAAAACATTTTCTTCGGTCCAGCATCTCCTGTTCCTGCATTGCCTTACTTCTTCTGCCTGTGAGACAACAGCAGCAGAGGGGATTTTAAAAAATAGCTCCACATCTGCAGCTTACATTGTCCAGTTCCCTTCCTGCCTCTGAAAGTAATGTAACCACTGTGCGTGGGGAAAAAAATAGCCATTTCCTTTTCTTTGTTCTCCAACAGAAAAACAGGCTCGCAGAAAAACGCTTTCGGTTGTGGAGATGGGAAACTCTGAAGTAATCAAACTAAATTCCTTTCTTGCAATCAGGAGAATAAAACTATAGTGGCCTCATCTGGACATCACAGGAACTGAGAGTGTGAACAAAACAGTCCCTTACCTGTTGGTGTCCTGCTCTGTTTTTGTTCAAACAGTTTTCAGTTTTCTCTTTTCTGAGTTGCTATGGATTTCTAGGCTGGCACTTGGGAAAAAAAAAAAAAAAAAAAGTAACTCTAATGAAGCAAATGTTATTGTATCCCACTCAAAAGACATTTCAGGGAATGTCAAGTTCCAAGACATGTCAAAAGAATGAAGGACTAAGTCAAATTTAATTCCTCTTCTATTTTGGCAGCCATATACTCTGTTGAACATACTTAACAGAAGAGGCACCCCTGGACTATATACCTACCTAAGGCAAAATTCAGCTCTTAAGTATCGATTGCGTTCTCTAAATTCTCTGTACTTGTGCATCTGCCTTTGCTTCCACCTCAGGCAGTTGTAGGTGAAGGAGCTCGTCCAGCGCCAGCTTCATCCATGGTGCTGCCACTGAGCATTGCTGCTGCCTGCTGTGCTGTGCTCAGAAGGCTTGTTGAGCTGTTTTGGCCTTTTGTATGTATCTCAGCCAGCAAAATATTGCACTGTGTCAATGCAGCCTAGCAGAAAGCAGAAACAAATTCCTTCCTTGCAAGCTTGGGATTTGCCTGATGCAATTGATAATCATTTCATTGATTTAGCAAAAATGTAAGTGTCAGGGGAAAATAAACATTCCAAAACTTGCTGAGCAACTGTACAGCCTAACTAGTGTAATAAAAGAAGCTGCATGACTAGCAGTGATAAAAAAAAAGGTAAATTGACAAAAAAATGACAGGCTATATTTTCTGAAGTTCTCTGACAATACAAATGAATAGACTTTTTTTTTGAAGGAAGCAGGATTGTCAGATCTGAAAAGCACTGCAAGAAAAGTTCACAATGACATGGATTTTTAAAATCTATTATCTACTGGCTCTTCTATTTGCCTGCAGATCTGGAATTTCTAGAATAAGCTTGGGAAACATTTTCAAGCTTTTCTCTGCAACCAGTGATGAGTTGGACAATTTTTTTGATTTTAAACAAAATAAAAGTTGAGATCACCACATAATTTTTCCCATAGGATTTGAGCTCTTAATGAAGCATCCAATAGCATCAGACTGATGAAATTGTAGCCATCTTGACACAATGAATTTCAGCTTTTGATAATCTGTGCTTTCTTGCAAAACCAAATTCTGTAATTGTCTTTTGAATTGATGAAGATACAACTGATGGTTTCATCAGAATATATCTACAGTTTTCTAAATGATTTTGAAGTAAATTTCATGTTCTGTATGGAATCAAAATCCTATATAGGTCCTCCGGATCAGATTTACAAAAAAAAAAAAAAAAAAAAAAAAAAAAAAAAGAAATCATAAAATAAGGAATAGGTTAAAACTTTAAACGTAGCCTTTTCTAACATCATGGCAGGTTCGACTCACACTTCCTGAAGAGATTTTCATTTTCATCGAGTACCTAAGTGTTATTATAAACATGTGGTTAAATGATGCTGCAAGGTATATAACTCTTGCTGTGACAAGAATGCTTTGGCTAAAAAGACTTCATTTATTTCCAGTTCAACAGGAAGCAACAGTCGTACAGGGGAAATGTTCATTACTAATGCAACTGCAGCTACTAACCTCCAGTACTGCTTCTCTCTGCTGTTTCTTTTCTCAAAAGTAAGTTTTAAAATAAGTTGCAGTGCCATGAAAACTGTCAAAGACATCCTCTGGCCTTAGAAGTAAATTTTATAAGTTTTAACTACTTTGCAGTGGTTTGTTGATCTTGTAGCTATTCTGAAATAAGAAGCCAAATTTCAAAGGTAATTTGAGATTTATGAGATGTTACATAAGACAGGAACATTTCTTAAAGCAATTTCAGTTTTCCTGTTAATTTGTTTTTAATTATGGTGTTGTTACCAGCCTTTAACACCTACGAGTCCATGGAGCTCTTGAGGACTGTTTTATTAGGATCCCGGGTGAAGTTGTGGATTATCTGACCCATGAAGAATTGGACCAAAAGGTGAAAACTGCCTTTGCAAGAGCTTATTTAACAAGAGCTTTGGCAGACAGACAAAGTCTTTCTGCAGACCTCCTGACAGAAGACAAGCTCAAACTATCCATGGCATGGAATAAAAAGAGAAAGGATTTATTTTGTGCTTGTGTGGACTAGAAATGACAGGCACAATTCCTCTTGCTAGCTGCCTGCCAGCTGTGACTCTCATATTTCATGGAAGTAGAGGAAGTTTTATTTCCTTTCTTCAAAATTGCAGTAATATCTTGATGTTCCAGAATGCATAAATGACAGGCTGGTCAACTCTCATGTCTGTCGCAGCTTCCCTGTTTGAACACAAGCCAAATAGCTGGCCTGCCTGGCTATGTCTGTACAAGCAAACTACACAAAGGCAGGACATGTTCCCATGTGGTTGTGTTATCCATGTGCTCTGGGGCTCTGTCTTGTCCCATGCCCACGGGTACTCTCCCCAGCAGAACCAGGGACAGTGGGTATATATGTTTGCCATAGGTTCATAGCCACTCATCTCCAGAGTAAGAAAAGTTCAGAGCACAGACATGAGCCCACCACCATTCTGCAGAACATCAAAACCTTGTCCTGCTTTATTGACTAACCTGTACTTTAGTGTAGTGGAAATGCTAAGTCATAGCTTGAACCAGTGACTGAGCACTTTGGGGGTAAAGCAGGGCCAACCCAGAGGAGCTCATGTGCATGCAATACAGACCTCATTTAAGGGTTGGCTGTGGAGGGAAGGGTGTCTTGTTGGACATCCTGTTGTACCTGAGACTTTCTGAAGGTAAGGAGCTTATTTCCTTTATTTCTGTTGCGTTTGAGCAAGTTCTTACTTTCTGCAGCCTAGAATCTTGCTGCTCTGCTGTCATTGCTCTGCTTTCCATTGCATTGCATTCTCCAAACTGGATGAAGGAGCTTCTGATATAATTATTGTGACATCATCTCTGCTCCAGATTTCCTTTTTCACACAGCTTTTGATAGGCGTTGTGCTGTTTTATTTCTTGTGATGCATCTAAAATGTAGTACTTCTTTGAAGGTAAGAGGCCTGAATTCTCCTTGGCTAAATCTTTTCTGACCTAAGAAAGAGGTATTTGGGGCCCTGTCTGATGATGTAAATGTCCATTACATGTCTACTATGTTGGTCTTCATTTAAAAAATGCTTTAATACTTTCCTGTCTTTGTTGCTGGCTTTTTCTGTCAGCATCTGGAGTGCACTCAGTTCAGTTGCCTTTGATGTGAAACCTTCTTCACTATGAAGCATGCAGTACCCAAGGGCTACATACTGCTTCAGGATGAGGAAGTTTTGACACCTCTTCTAAAGATGTTACTGAAGTTTGCAGGGTTTTCTTAAAAGTCTGTGGGTGTGGAGAGTGTCCAAAAGTAAGCATGACTCTGCTGTCTCCTGGCAGAACTCCCAGTCCCTCCAGCAGAGACTGTTTAAGTATTTTACATTCACAGGTCACTGTAGTTACCTGTTTTTCTGGCATTTGAAAATCTATGTTATGCTCTTCATACAAAAGGCAGAGACAATTCAGTGGTTTCCAGACAAGCATGGGAGTTTAAGTATAATACTTATAATTAGAAAGAAACAGTATTTAAACTAGGCTATTCAACATTATCTAGTAAGAGTCTTACAGACCCTCCATGTTCATTCTGTCAATATGCTGATTTTGTTAGACTGTTTTCCAAACAAGTAATTATCTCCAGGCATTGTCAATGTCAATGTATATGTGTCCTGGCTCAGTGGGGCTCTGCATGCCACAGAAAAGACCAGGTGGCCAAATATTACTTGTTTCAAAGTTCATTGCTGCTGTGCCAATGTCCCTTTTTTTAATTCTACTTGCTTATGTGTATTTGAAAATGCTGTCATAAGGTCTTAAGAGGGAAAATGATATGGAAGTTCTAAATTTAGTTTAGAACTTAAATCAGACACAAAAGGATTCATTTTTTTTCATGACTGATTTTGTTTTTAAAGTAAATAAGTTGTCCATTTGACAGCACAAGTACTTTCTATCTTACTCCTTGAGAAATCTGGCAAATCAGTTCTGTAAATCGATGTGACCCTGAATGAAGGGGTTTAGATAGTTCCATCTGAGTCCATTACAGTAATGAATGCACAAAAGAACTTAGGAAATAATTCAATCAAAGCTACTGGGGAGCCTTAATCCCAGATCCATGACTCTTACACAAATTTTTCTGATATAAGAAGAAACTCTGCGTTTACCTTCATATGCCTGATAGATGATAAAACAGAATCTAATTAAAACTCCCTAAAACACATATCAGTGTCTCAGTTTGAGATTTATCAGAGACTATCAAATGAAAGGGCAGGCATCTCTCTAGACATTTGAAGACTCAATACTGACAATTAATAGCTTGACTTTTAAATTTCTGAGCTCTAACTTAAGGAAACATATTGAATGCTGAGCTTCAAAGGGCTTGAACGAACAAATAAAACTTCTAAAGCAATCAGTAAAACCATGTATCTAGGTATTATTAGTATGACAGTGATATTTGAAATCCTATGAAATAATACGGGTCACTGTATGGTCAGACAGAGACTGGTGAGACTTGAGTCAAGTTGCACTTAAGGGGAGCTGCAGGAATCACAGAGGGCATAGCCTGGAGGCAGAAGGTACAGACCAAAAGGTGAAAAAAAGCAAATGAAGGGAAACTTGCATTAAAAATGACCTTAAAAGTAACACAACAAAGCAAATCAAAGGGCAAATATGATCTTCAAGTTCCAGTGCAGGCAAGAAGAAAAAGCAGAAAGGAAGATCCACCCGTAAGGGTCATCTCTTATTTTACAGCTTCTAATGAGCAACTTTCCAGTAGAAAGAATCAAATATGAGTCTGTTCTGCATCTGAACATTACAAAAGATTAATTGTGTTGTATGACCACAGGATTTCAGCATTTATTGGACTATGGGAGCACAGGGTAATGTAGTTAATGATTCCACCTGAGGTGAAAGGACTGCACATTTGACAGCTGTGGAGGTAAGAACATGGTGAACACCAGTGCTGTGATGTGTGGACAAGTCAGCTAACAACAGGGTGAGCTTTTTAGAGAACATGGAAAATGTGTGATTTGAAAGGAAAGTGAATGACAACACCAAAATGTAGGAATGAAGTTAAACCAGAGTGTTGGTCAGGAGCAGGGGAAAGAATAGGAGTATTTTATTTTGAATCTTATCTTTCTTGTCCCAGGATTATCACAAGGAATATTTTGAAACTATAATACCAGAATGTGCATTTATCATGAAAACTTACTACTATAGAGCTCAATAAACCGATGAAACGCGTTCTGTGATATAGCTGCCTGTGGTATGTGGAGACCAGACCTGGTGACCCATATTGTTTCCTCCCTTGAAATGGTCTTAAATCTGACCCCTTCTCTTGCTGCCTTCAGCTTCTCTATGTGTGCAAAATTCAGGAGCTTTGTTTCACAGGCCACTGCATTCACATTATCTTTGGTGCTGATCTACACGTTTTCTGCCTCTCTGAATTTCACTTTAAGTTTATTGAATTTGAACAAATGCAGGCAATCAGAGGAAAATGCAATTATAACAGAGTTGCACTCAGTTGTTTTCCAAGTGATAAGCATGGGCTGGTGAGATCAGAGTAATGTGCTGGCAATGCTGGCAGAGAGTTACAGTCCGTTTCCCTCTCTTTTCCACTCTGGAAATGTTGCATTTTTCATGAGGTGATTCAGGTTTGCCAAGGCTAATGATCATTGCTAACCTATTTCATGAGCCCAGGCTGAATCTTCAGTATGTTACAAATGTCTTAATTAAGTCAGCTCAGCAATCAAAAATGAATATACATGCACAATCTTTGCTATGTATAGTTAATTAGCAGCTTGGAAATCACTGGTGCTCTGTGGGTTTACGCAGGCCCTAGTTCAGGAATACAAGTTTTGGTACCTTTGCTTTAAAAGACACTTGTGGAATAAATCAGTAGGAAAAATGTCATGGTCTTCTGTTTTTTCTGTCCTTTAAATGATGGTGCCATAATGCTGGAGTAATATTCGGTAATATGAAGTGAAAAAGTAAAGACAGTATTCCACTACTGATAAGGCAGAGTCAACATTTGCCTGCTGCCACCTGCTACTGAACTTCTCTGACTGCACTTTTTCACTGTCCTGCTCTGGAGCATGCTGTGTGTAATACAAGCAGAAAAGGGAGAAGTGCTCTTCCTTGGATGGGAACTCTGATATGGAAATACCAAGCACTGTCTGCTACCTGGCATAAATACTAATCTAGAAATAAAGCAACTCCCCCTTCCTCCAAACCCTCACTTTTTATTGTGAAGGAAGCATAAATCGTCCCTGGAAAGATTGGAGCAGAATGTCCGCTGAATTTATGATTAATAAGCATGTCAAGTTTTATAAGAGCATCCTTATGTGGACGCTGCTAATGGCCTTAACATTGCTTCCAGAATCAAAATCAAATGGTTGAGCAGACTTAGCCTCAGGAAGGCTTGTGGTGATAAGGGAACCATCAGAGTAAATAGGTGTACACATTTTTCAACCTGTCAAGTGAAAAAATCACAGATGATGATAAGTCAAGGATATGCCCTCTCGTATACGAGTTGTATTAATATTTGTGCTGAACAAGGCTGCCTCCTAAAGAAGAGGGAAGAGGAGAATGTGAGAAACAGAAAGCTGTGTGATTATCTTGTAAATTACACCCACCCAAGAACAATAATTACTCTGAATCAGCATTTATACAAGGGAAAGATCTTTCTGCTTCTCAAAGCTGATGTAAATGTGAAGCCTGTAAGAAGTGCAGGAAGAGAGAAGCATGCGGATCGGAGTTGCTGGGTAGAGCAAAACATAGACTTGCATGTTTTTTTGGGGAGGATTTCACTGGGGAGTATTAGATTCTAGAAGACACCTCAGGTTTAGGGACTGAGCCGAGCTAAAGCTGTTGTGTACGGAGAACCCCTCAGATGAATGCAGCCCTGGCAGACCCATCAGACTGGTGGTTAGTTTGCCTTTCTCTGCAGCATCTCCTGCTACTTTGTTGCAGAGGATAGGTCTGAAAGGGATGTGCACCAGGCTGGTCTCATGCAGAAGTGTGTGAAATGTGTCTTCTCTGCCTCTAACTCGTAAAATGGTGTGTACAAGTATGAATGTGGATAAGATGGAAAGTGCTGCATGTGTCACTGTTGTCTTTTAATATTGATGATCACTGATGTTTTCTGTGATCAATCTTCTGGGAAGGACAATAATCTACTAGTTTCAGCTGTTATTTCCGTCAGCCCTAACTCTCCCCAATAAATCTCATAATGTGAATTTTAGCTATTACTGTAATGCTTACATGCTTTATTAGTTTTCAAATAAATGCTTTGAATAAAGAATGCTGGAAAGGTAAAAGTCATAAATCAAGGGGAATTCTCCACTAGGAACAGCATACAATCATAACATATATCCCTACAGAAGTGGTTATCTGGATAACTTAGTGAACTATTCAGACAGTCACTGAAAGGCATGGAAGACAGACAGTCATTTGGATTGTCTGTATGCAGCATATAACATCTGCTGCGGAAATGGTAACTAATTTTGTAAGGGGTTTAATTCCTATGTAGTAAACACAGCTCTGCACCACTGATTTGTGAGATTATCAGCCTCAATAGTCTAGTAGCCTCTTCTTTTTTCACACCCAGGCAAACATTTTTTTCCCACTTGGCTCTTAGGGAAGCCTCACACATTCCCTCTGTTTTTAACACAGAGCAGTGCTAGCAGCATCACAGTGGCAGTGGAGAGCAGGTGGTTTCATCCTAAGTAATTTCTGAAAGGTGGTTGTGTTATTCAGTGCCAACAAGTCTATATTTCTTCATGCACAGATTGAAGGAAGTTTTAAAGTTTACTACTATGACTTAAAAAGTTGCAAAAATAGAATCAGGTCAGATGCTGCCCACAGATGTGGAAAGCGCTTCTTGAGTGCCTGTGGCCAAGCTCAACAGAGACATAAGTTTTGGCAGCACTGTGCCTGTGAAGGCAGAGCTCAGGTTCATGCTCTATGCTGGCTTGAAGGCACAAGTGTCCTCTGCCTGGCTTCTGCAGTGCCTCCAGCATGTGTGCTTATGGGTGAGCGCTGTCTCAGATGTGAAGAATGCAAACGATACAGTGATATAAACAAAAAAATGGTTGTTTTTTAAAAAGTTTTAAGTGTTACTGTACAATCTGACTATATCTCTTTGTAGCTGATTCTGACTTTCGTATATTATATTGCTCAGCTACACTGTGCTGAGCTGTATAGTAGTATAATAATCCTGCAGGATTATTAAAAATATTATAAATTATATATTTATAATAATAATATAATAATACAATAATATTATTTAAAATATTATACTGTTCTATAACACTTTTATGTAACCCAAGATAGATAATTCAAGAGCACCTGGGATTGTGTGAAGATGTTCTGTATTCTGTAGCATTAACCAGCCAGAAAATACTTGCTAAACAATAAACTGAGATTGCTAAACAAATAACTGAGAAGGGACATTGGCCAGTGTTGTTTAATTTGGAAGCTGCACCTGTTAATTCTCAGTTGGAATGTGGCCCCTGACTTTGCATCTTGAACATCCATATCTATCTCAGGAATGGGAGAGCTTTCACAAAGACTTCACATAATATGCCTCCTGGTGGCTCTGTCTACTGATTAATAGAAAACTGTGGCTGAATAGCAAATTCCCTCTTATTTAAACATTCTGCTCACATCTTAATGGGAAATAACTGTATAATAACTGTACAGCACATTCAGTCCATTGTTGTGGCAGTGAAGACAAACATGCACACACTTCTGAAGTTACTGCACACACAGCTGATGTTATTGAACTCATGTGACCTGACTTAGTAACTGAAAACCCATTATTTCCCTATAGAAGATAGGAAAAGGAGTCACAATATAAATATTTAAGCTATTAATTCTAGGACTTTCAAGAAACTTGCAAGTGACGCCAGATCATAAGGGCCAGGATTTGTCACTGTGGCTGTGTGTGAGATTGCTCTGCACTGAACCATCAAGCATCCTTGACTGAGCATAAAGGAGCTACTGGAAGAAATAATAAGTTGTATAAGCAAAGGCTCTAAAACATAGACTCATACATCTATGATGCAGTGGTGATCATGCTTAAGCTTTAAATGGGGTGCACTTGTAAGTGGAAAATTCAGTTGGTACATGACTCCCACCAGCCTGTATGATCAACCCTCATCAAGTCACCAGTCCTTTTCTACTTCTGCCCTGTTGAAATTCATCCACAAAGGGGAAATTTGGGGAGTTCACTATTCACAGGACAGGTTGAATCAGGATAGTAGAAATATAAGCGCTCTAGAAACCTCTTCATCACTGTGCTTCAGTCCTGATCGCTTTCAAAGATAAAAGGACAATTCAATCATCCCCTAGTTTCTCTTCCCCTGAGACTCCCAGGCAGAGATGATTCATTGAAAGCTGTCATGATAGCTGGTATGTTTCAGACATTCTTGGAAAGGCTCTTCCATATGGCATAGCCAATTCACATGGACAAAAAGTGACCACTGTGTTAGAGGCAGGTTTTTTAATATATGTATTAGAGAAAAAAAGCAGACATTTGAACAGGTACTATCTTCCTTTTTTCAGAAACACTTGCCTATCAGTTATTTACCTCTAGCAAATGATTTGTTTTCAAGCAAAATTCTTCAAATTCTATTGCTTTACTGCAGTAACTGCTTCAAATCTGGCACATGCCCATTCCTTCCTTTTTTTTTTTTTTTTTTTTTTTTTTCCTGTGATAAAATTTAAACCAACCTTAACAAGCAGATTCCTTCAGGAAGAGATGTGTATTGCCAGTATTGCCAGTATTATACAACATCACAGAAAGTAATAGAAGTAAAACCCAATATTTTGGAAAAAGAATTGAACTCGTGAACATAGATGCCATCCTGCTTGTTAAATACTATTGAGATAGTTCAGGATGAGCCAAATATCAGACATTTTAAGAGAGTTTTGAGTGACATTGTGAAAATTATTTTTTATTTTCAGAGAGATTAAGTAGACGTGATATCTAAGAGAAGCAAAAGAAAAATATTTCTCTTAAACGTAAAGAAATGTTATAAACAGAAGTACCCTTTGTATTCATGTTAATTTTCAATCACGTTGCATATTATCTGCATAGCTCTCTTCTATTACAGCTCTTCAGCCTTCTCTGGATGCTCCTTCTTGCAGAAATACCATTAACTAAACAACATGTGGAATGAGCCTGAAACTGAAAATCTTCAGGAACTGTATGCACAATGAAGACATTCATGCAACCAGTAAGTGAAAAATTAACTCATAAAGCTTATGCTTCCAGGCTGCCCAGAGAGGTGGTGGATGCCCCAACCCTGAAGACACTCAAGGTCAGGCTGGAGGGGGCTCTGAGCAACCTGATCTGTTGTAGGTGTGTCCCTGTTCATTGCAGAGCAGTTGGACTGGGTGGCCTTTAAAGGTCCCAACTCAAGTGATTCAATGATCCTGTGATTCTATGCTCTATGAAATGTGTGAGTGCTAAACCATTCAGGAGCAGGAAGACTATGCTACAGACAGTCTGTCTCTCGGTTTTTTTTTTTTCCATGAGAGTGAATGTGTTGCCTGCCTGAAGCATCCCGACCTGGTCAGCCTGCAGCCAGGCACTGCCAGCATGCTGCTCCCTCCTCTCTGCTCCAGCCTGCAACGAGCTCTGGGCACAGCCCAGCCTGATTCTTGGGACCTGCGTAGTGACAGGTGTGAAAAATGCAAAAAGGTCACAGTAAAGAGAAGCTGCTGGGCTTCGCGTTGCAAACACCGTTGTGCCGATTTCATTTGCGGTTAGAGAGGATGCGGTGGAAAAGGAGTTAAAGATTTCGACCTGCAGGTCTGCACTGCCATCCAGCGGATGTTTTAAATGGCTGCAGAAGTAAATGCAGGAAGCTTAAGTTTACTGAACCAAGATTTCAAATTCACCAGATACATGTTGTAAGATTTTCAGGCTTAAATGGAACAGAACGTAGGTCTTGAAACTAAAACTACCTTACGCTAATTATCTGCAGTTCTTTATGGCCGCTATTTTTCATAATCAAGACATTTGCAGGAGGAAGGTATCTTTTTAAGCATTTAGATAGTGAGAGGAAAAAAGGGGGAACAGCTTTGAACCAAAAGGGGGGATTTAGATTAGATGTTGGGGGAAGATTTTCACATAGGAGGTGCAAGGCGCTGGCTGGCACAGCTGCCCATGTAAGCTGTGGTGCCCCATCCCTGGAGGCTCTCAAGGTCAGTTTGGATGGGGCCCTGGGCAGCTGAGCTGCTGAGGGGCAGCCCTGCCCACGGCATGGGGTGGGATTGCATGGGCTTTGAGGTCCCTTCCAACCCAAACCATTCTGTGATTCTATGATTCATTTTTATGACAAGTATTTAATATGCTCTGAGTATCTAGAAAACAGAAACATATTGTTTCTATTAGTATTGAGGAGGTAATTAAATAACAAATTAAAAAATTCTATAAGATCACAGTACACTAAAGCACAGTGTTATCACAAATAACAATGCCTGAAAATTGAAATAGTGTTAACATTTCTTAACCTACATGCTGGCAATCCAGTTTTTGATTTTTTAAATTTATTTTATTTTTATTTTATTTTTTTATTCCACTTCATTTCATTTTATGTTAGAGTCTTGTTTGTGGTTTCATTATCATGCCAATTAATTGAAGTACGTATCTGCTGTTTTGTTTGTGTCATCTTGCAGGGTTTATGGAGTACTTTGAAAATGTTGTATGTAAAATATTCACCCAAAGTCATAGTGTAAACTCTGTGCTGTCTTGTTTATGTTATAATTGGCTCACTTTCAATCTCCAATACATCTATTTCCAGTTTTCTTCATTTCCTATTGTTCTACTAAAAATTCTACTGCAAGAAGAGCTATTTCTCCTGTCCCCTGCTAGCATTAACAAGAGAGCCTCAAAGCAAAAGCAAAATGTTTGCCAGGTTATATTGGGCATGTGATATATATATATATATATATAATACATATATATATTTAATGACTTTTACAAATTACAAAAACTAAAAGAGAGAGAAAGTGATAGTTCTGTGGCAGCTCAAGTTGGGTCACAGATGTTATGGTTAGATTGATGTGACCCTGACCAGAAAGGTGCCTGCTCCTGGGAGTTCCTGCTGCAGGGTCACCTCAGGCTGCACTGAAATACAAGGAGAAGGGAGTTTTTGTGGATGGGGAAGAATTTTAATTGCTGCTTACAGAGCAGCACCTCTGTCTGCTTCCTGGAGACAGCCAAAAATGTGCAGGAAGGTAATCAGGGGTGGTAAATACACCACTGAAATGTCTCTGCAGATAAGGAGTGACTACAACTTGGTAATGCTTTCATTTGTTCAGACTGGCATTTCTTGATTGAAGTCAAAGAGGAGAGAGGGAGTTCACCTCCTAAGCTCTCCCCTCATCAAACTGATTGGCTTTGTGTCTCTTTCTCCAAAACGAACCTCTAATTAGCAACTGTGTTTACACAGAAACACCACCTTAGTAAATACAGCCTGACAATCCATCCATCATGTGGATAATATTTATGTAGAAACAGTTGTTTTTTTCCTGCTAAACAATTCAGGTTATAAACGTTTCTAGTATCTCATGAATTTTTAATTATAATTGTTTTTAAAGTGAGGCTGATACCTCGCTAGATAATAAAAAAAGTTAGACTGCTTCTGCCCAGATGAGTGCTTGTTTACACACCACAGAGACAGAAACTGCTACTCTGAGATGCGGTAGCATCTAACACAGAGTTTTCACTGTGCATGAATACATAAGAAAAAAGGAAATCCAAAAGTAATTTGTAGTCTGTGCAATTTAACTTGTCACTAATTAAAATAAGACAGCTCCATATACTTCTTCATTTTGCTTGTTATTCTTTATGTGTTTACAAGTTAATGGGGTGTCTGAATCTATTTTCCAGGTCAGGCGTTACTTTCCACATAGTGCAAAGCATGATTGCATTAATTTGATATATACACACTTAATTCAACATCTCACAGTTCAAACAACATGGAGATGAGGTTAAAGATAAACCGTAAGCCCTAACTCTGCTTCTGTTCTTTATGGTTAACACTGAAGCTTGGTTAGCGGTTAACACTGAAGCTTGGTTAGCAGAGGGTATCCCTAAATGGCACTAGAAAAGTGAAGCACAGTCATTCCCAAGCCATGTTGTCTTTGTTTTTGTTTGAATCCACTAGGAAAGTTCATTTGAAATACAGATATGAGTACCAATCAGGCAGTTGGAAGGCGCCTCCACCTGCTTTCGAAGAGAGGGAAGCTGAGTGCTGGTTGTGACATGGTGCTCACTGAACCTTACAGTAGGACACTGCTATCATTTCTCAAACTGGGATACTGACGTTGTTTACTGGATTGTTGTTTTTCCAATGATTTTAGTCTAAGGCAGGTATAACTTCATGAGAGTTTGATGTTACAAATTATTCAATTTGCTAAGAATGGCTTTTCAAATATGTGTAAAGGATTTGCTTGCAATAGCAGGAATGGCAGTTAAGATTAAATAATGGCATTATGTATGTATTTCTGCCCACATTAACAAAGCTATATTGGCTCTTGAATTTGATTCTATGGCAAATTTCCATAACAGAAGTATAAAGCTGACATTAAATTCATGATTAAGGGTATCAATAAATGACAACATTTTAAAAGTGACAAAAGACAACCACAGATGTAAAGTGCTCCGTAGTTTATTAAGAGGTGACATATTTAAATTCTTGGCTTTCATTTTCTACTTTATAGAGGTTTTATTTCTTGCATTATCTCTAGATATGCTGAGATCATACCAAGATCACTTCTTTTAACAATGATTTTGCATAGGCAGGCATATGTCTGGACAGCAAGATCTTGTCACTTGCTGTTAAAAGCTCAACCACTGGAACAGTGCTGACATCCCACAGTACTTTTCCCAGCTGCATACCCCATTGCACCCCAGAAGAAATCCAAAGTCACCAAAGAACAATCAGAGGATGTGATTAACTGATTAATTCCTATTAAATATACTTTGCAAAATAAACAAACAAACAAAAAAATTAGTGACAAATTTTAATCTCATATTTTTTTTTCTTTTTTTTTTTTTGAGCTAAATTAACATAAATTCTCTATCAATTCAGAATTACCTTAAATGTTAGGAGAACAAATTAAATGCCACTTAAATTGCTCATCTCTAGGAGGGCTGTGTTATATTCTCCCCCCTTCCTAATATAAATTTGAAAGAGGTGGGTTTGGATCACGCAAGTTCCCTAAGTCTTTCCTACAAATGCAGGATCAAGTGGGAGATGACCAATAAGAGTTTAAAAAAAAATTAAAAATTCCTGCTCATAAGCCCTATTCTTCATGTTACAGATGTCTGTCATAAACTTACCCGGGGCTGTTCCTTTGCCTGCATGGGTTACTGGAGCCTTCAATCTCTTACAAACACTTTAATCGAAGTGCAAGGAAAAGTTCCATGCCCAGACTAGAAACAGCATTATTGCTGTTGCCAATTACCAGTGGTGATGGTATTGCATTTTATATCATTTGTGTTCAATTTTCCCAATAGAAGAAAAGTTTTGCATGAATTTACTGTGAATTTTGGGGTAGAATATACTTGCCACAATACAGCATAGCATCAAATCATTCCTGTTGGACCTCTATCAGAATTTCCAGCCTGTTAGCTGTTAATGGAAAGCTCATTGAGTCTTCAGTGGCATGGAGCTATGATGGGAGAGGTTCAGGCCAGATACTGGGAAAATGTTCTTCACCAGAGGGTGTTTGGGCAATGGAACAGGCTCCTGCAGGGCAAAGGTCATGGCCCCAAGCTGTCGGAGTTAAAGAAGAGTCTGGACAAAACTCTAAGACATGGGGTTTGAGTTTTTCATGGTCTTGTGTGGAGCCACACAAGTTGAACTGGATGATTGTTATGGGTCCCTTCCAACTTCAGATATTCTATGATAACATCTTCCAGAGCCAATACTTCAATCCATTCTTGTAGGACAACAGCAGAAACCAATCAACAGAAAAACAACTCCAGGTATTTTTCAAGATAGAACTTTACTAGAGGAGACAGGCAGAGGAGAGCTCTTGTACTGGGAGCAGAGAAGGAATTCATGCAGAATTTCCCACTTTCTTCCATTCCCCTTCTTTTCCATCCAGACCAGCCCAGAGTTCCAGCTTCCCTCCAAAGGCACCACTCTGGCACTTAGGTCTGGGTAGCTCTGGGGTCAGCACAGCCCATGCCATGAGGTCCCCTCCTGCCCAGATCAGACCCATCCCATCTGCTTGTGCCTTGTCCACTTCTCCATGTCAGCTCTGTGCAGCCTTCTGCAGCAGCTGTTTCCCAGCTTCCAGCAGCTTGTCTCTAATTCATGTGGAAGCCTTCGTCATCTCAGAGCCAAATTATCACAACGCAGATTTCAAGTTACAACTTGAAATAGCTTTCAGGGGGTAGAAAGGGCAAACTATTTCACTGCTAAAGCAGAACTCTGGGCTACCAACAGAAGGACAACAGCAGGGCACTGGGACCTGCCTGGACCAGTAATGCTGTTCTAGAATCACACTCCCACATGTCACACTGCAGAAGTGGCTTTCAGTGCTGAGAGGAAGCTGTGGGCAGGGTGTGCTGTGAGGGGCCTTTTGCTTTGAATTTAGTCCTCCCTTTGGTCTGTCACAGCTGAGATTTATTAACCTCTGGACATGCTTTTCTGACAGAGGGAGGAAAGCACTTGAAGGGTTCTGGGGAAAAATAAGTTATCTAAACTAGTTTTTAGTGGTGAATGAATGTTTATTAGAGATAGACAGGCGGTTTACTGAACTGTGTTTTCCTCTGATGACAAGCAATAATTATTTTCAGAGAGCTGTTTCAGAGTACTTGGGTGGTGCTTCTGAGCTAATGAGACAGAAGCGCAACAGATAACAAGTGTGTGTGCAAAGAAGCCCAACAAAAAAACATGCAGCTGAAGAACAGAAAGGGCCTTTGTTGTTCAGTACAGCTGTTAAGAAAACCTAACTCTACCATTAGATGTAGGTTTTAGGTAGGATTATCGCCTCATTAGATCAATGTACCTTACTTGCCATGCTATTTAGATTTCCCTGCTGCACTTTGAGCAAATATTGTACCAAATATTCTTCAAAGGTCAGGCACTGGCACAGGCTGCCCAGGGAGGTGGTAGAGTCATTGTCCTTGGAAATGTTCAAGAAACATGTAGATGGTGTAGATAGGGTATTGAGGGTTGTAGACTAGTGGGTGTGGTGGTGGTGAGCTGATGGTTGTTGTACTGGATGATCTTAGTCCTTAGTTGTTTTCTCTGACCTTAATTATTCTATCCTATGGTGGTTTGCAGTGAAGAGAAAGAATCAGTGGAAGTAGGGTGGGAGCAAAGATGGGCTGCTAGGATGTGCACATTATTGAAGCATTGCTTTGGCTGAGGAACATTGCAGAACTGCAGCTGGCTCTGTGTGCCCTGCTGCCCTCAGGGTCAGGAGGTGACTTTATGTTCCCAAGGGGCCTTGAGGGAACCTGCCCTAGCACAATAGCTTGGCATTAACACAGCAACAGCAACCCAGACAAAGCCTGAAAAAACATATTTGGTGTTCACTGGGCATTTGCTTTGGTGCAGAACAGCAGAGAGATTACATTCAGACTTTGTGTATTTGGTCTTTCTTCAGCCTGAATTATCCCAAAACTCTGTTTTTGCCAAAGGCCATATTTTTTTTTTTTTTATCAGTAGGCTGTTATCCACAGATGGCTAAATTAACACACTCACTTTGGGCTGCCTACTCCTAAATATTAGTATTTTCCATTCCTTCACAACTGAAGCACCAACTGCTTAAGGCAAATCTAACTCACAAAAGTTATAAAGAGAGAAAACAAGATTTTAAGAGATTTCCTGTAACCACATATCTGATCATTATCTGGGTATTTACAAGTAACTTATTTCTTACACTGTATGACAAACTTCTTTCTGTTTTATTTTGGAGTTAATTTTTGTTAGTAAAACAGGTGACAGTGAGGTGTTCAGAAATTTTCCTTCCTAACTTTACTGAAATTTCTGTCTTTTAATGAAGTTGGAGCAGTAACAATTGTTTTAAAATACAAAAGTCTCTTGGCCCTTTTAATTTGCACTATTTATGTTATTGTACTGTTTGTATTACTATTTATGTTGGGCATATATGATGTAGCAGGGCTCAGGGTGTCAGCTAATACATATGGTCTTTGGGGACTGCATAAATATGTTTGGAAGTGATGTAGTTCCACAGATTACTTGTGGTGTATAATTTTCTGTTACAATTTGTATGCAGAGGCTTAGTTGAACTTTAACAAATGAAGTTGCTGCTACAGTCCAGAGCTGGATCAGAGTATTACAGAATCATTAAGGTTGCAAAAGACCACTAAAATCCTCTAGCTCAACCGTCAGCTCATCCCAACCATGCCACAAATGATGTCCTTCAGTGCCACATCCACACAGACCTCCAGGGACAGTGACTCCATCACCTCCCTGGGCAGCCTGTGCCGCTGCATTGCTGCTCTTTCTGAGAAGAGATTTTTCCTGATATCCAACCTCAGCCTCCCCTGGGACAACTTGAGGCCATTCCCTCTTGTCCTATAGCTATTACCTTGGAGAAGAGACTGACCCCCACCACACTGCAACCTCCCTTTATATGGAGCAATAAGGTCTCCCCCGAGCCTCCTCCAGACTGAACGAACCCATCTCCCTCAGCCACTCCCCATAAGACTTTTTTGCCCCCTCACAGCTTTTTTGCCCTTCTCTGGATGGACTCCAGGACCTCCATGTCTTTCTTGCAGAATATTCTGATGAGGATAAACACACATTGAAAAGAACTAGAACTTACTTATTACATGCATGAAAGGAAGTACACTTCAGTGTGTTGGAATTCGACAAAATGGTTAAACCGATTACGAAGCTGCAAACTGGTGGGATTTTATGCTGCACAGATGCTACTCTTTCTCTTCCCTTTGTACTTGGATCCCAACTGGTATACTTGCAATCCCTCACAGAGGGTTTCTTAACCTGACCTCAACAATTTTAGAAAAAATGACAGTTGGCTCTTGAAATTTGTTGACTTTTCTCTCTGCAGATGTTTTGCTTTCCTCCTTCTTGCCTGTCCTGAAATTTAAGACATTCCTGGTGCATGCAGAGGACAGATACAATGGAAGGGACAGATGTGGAGTGTTATTTATTTGTAGGCTTGAAGGCCTTTGATACCGTTTTATGGCATGGTTTTATCTCCTTGACCTGGGGATTTTTCCTGTTTGTATGTTTTGACTATAAACATTGTCATGCATTCTCTAGTATAACTTATAACTCTTGAGTTACACAATAAGAAATAGCTTTATTTTATGATAAACATATACGTTACTACTATTTTCCTGAGTTTATTTACACATATCAATAAAGCCCAAGCTGCAGCTTGAGCTCCATAAGCAGCTCCCCACCATGGGAGGAACACACTTGTAGTCTAACTCTGCTCACACAGCTTACAGGCTATTTTACAATTTAGTTTAAAAAGCAGAACAATCCAGTATTTTCTTTAATAATAATAATAATAATAACAACAACAACCAGCATGTATTCTCAGTGATGTTTTCCATTTGAGGGACAGTGTCTTTTGGCTAGAAACAAGCTGCCCAGAGAAACTGTGGTGCCCCATCCCCGCAGGGGCTCAAGGCCAGGTTGTATGGGGCCCTGGGCAGCTGAGCTGCTGAGGGGCAGCCCTGTGCATGGCATGGGGTGGGACTGGATGGGCTTTGAGATCCCTTCCAATCCATGCCAATCTGTGATTCTAAAGTTCCTCCAAATCAACTAACTCATTTTGGGCACGCAATTCTCTTCCTAAAAAGTGCTGTTTCTTGCTGCGGCATATATGGGATAGTCCTTGTGGGTTGCTGCACGGACGAGCTGTGTGACAGCCCTTAAAACAAGGAAGCAAAGTGTGCATGGAATTTAAATGAAATACCTGGGAACAGCTCTGTCTTGAATTTCTTCAACCTGTTTCTGTATAAGTTCCGGAAGCAGCTGATCATTAAAGCCGCAAAGCCTTTCTGCAGGACAAAAGCAGGCAGTCCTTTGGAGAGATAAACCTTTAGTTGACAAACATGGCTGCACTACTATGTGTGCGCGGAGTGGAACACATCGGCACGGTATGAGGTCTCAGCTCTGGGGGACGCGCTTGCAAGGAAAGCCTCAATTTTTCAAGCCCTTGGCGATGTCAGTCACATAGGAACGCTGCGCAATGCCTTGGCTTAGCAGTGCCTCCCGCGCGCTGCACTGTCGCTTTTCCCTCATTGCTCCGCACCCTCCCCATCTCCCTCCCCACCACGCTCCCGCAGAGCACCAGCTCATTCATTGCGACTCTCCAGAACTTTTTCGGGCGCTCAGCGATCACAGCTGGGAGAGCTGCGGGGAGGGGGCACCTCGGTGGGGCTCCGTGGGTGTGCATGGGTGCGGGAGCGGGGCGGAGCGGCCGGGGGGAGCCTATAAGACGAGCGCGCTCGGCGGGGCGGGCAGCGGAGAGTCTCTCCCGGCTGCAGCAGCGATGGTGACGGGCAGCGGCGGGTGGCGGCTGCTGCTGGTTCTGCTGGCGGCGGTTGCACTGCTCGGGGCGCCGGGACGTGGCCAGCCCCGAGGTGAGGGCGCGGACTTGAGGGATGGGGGGTGCGTCAGAGTTCGTTCGCACCGCATCCCGGGGCTGGGAGAGGTTTCTGGGGTGCTCGCAGCGTGCGCCTGTCCTTCCTCTTGGCCATCCCCTCATCCGCTCTTCCTCCTTTGCTCTTTCCTCTCTTTCCCGGTGCCCTTTCTTCTCCCGCGGCTGCGGTGGGGCCGCCCTCTCCCTTTGTGGGGACCGTGAATAGGCGCGGAGCCGGGGCAGGCTGGGGGCACGACCGGTATCCTCTCTCTGGGGCCGCCCCGTAGCAGCAGAGCCCCCGGGGGCCGCAGCATTGCGTGCCCGGGGTAAGGCAGAGCCGAGGGATGCCGCGCTCTTCGCTAATGCGAACCAGATCGAGGGATGAGAAGGGATCCAGACCGCGGGAGGGGATGTAATGGAGACAAGTTGCAGAAGTTTTCTTTCTTCGCACGTGGTTCTGCCCGGTGCGCTGCCCTCCGTGCGAGCAGCTCGGCTGCACGCATCCTCTTTGTTCGTGGAGTGGTGAGCGGGGTTTGTGCTGCGGGACTGAGGCTGGGCAGCAGCTCCGGGTGCGGGCTGAGAGGTGCGGCACTGATCCGCACCGAGTGCCCTCCTCTACTTGAGGTCCGGCTGCTGATCTGCCACCGATCCGCTCCAGGCATTGGCCCCTGGTCACGATTGGTTTCGGCATAACAAAAGCCAAGTTGGGAGGCACGTGCTGTGCAGATGCGTGGCTCGATATTGTTTAAGGTAGAGTGGCTTTCAAGATGGATGTAGTGCGGGAGATTAGCATCTGGCTCTTTGCGCGCCGCCGTAAAAGCATGTGTGGCTGTTAAAATGTGCGTCATCCTCAAAGTTAGGATGGAAAAATCGAACCCAAACTAATTGCTATGCCCATAAACTTCAGCTTGTAGATAAGGAAACCATGCCTTGGTTGTGAGAACTTAGTCTTGGAAACAAACAAAAAGATAAAGTGGCAAAAAACCCTTACATTTCACAATTGTTTTTTCTCACACAGTACCATCTTCTCTACATCAAATAACCTTAGTTCTTGGCTCACATGGTTCATGATATGCTAGCATGCAGCTAACATTAGTATTGTTATTTAGAATTCTCCTAAAAGCTGATCAGGGAGCCCACAGTTATTCTTTTTCCTCTAACATAAACTTGCAATGATCCTACTGCTGTAATCTGCTGCAGCTTTTGTAAAGAGTTTAGTGCTGCTATTCCAGCTTTTGTGTAGTAGCTCACATGGTTGGTCATCTTGATAAAATACATATTTTAATATCACTGATTGAAGATAGCAGTATGTTTGATTGCACTTAGCTACCCCTCCTGGGGCTATTTGAATTAATTACCTGATATTTTTCTAGATGAAAGATCAGGTCAGGAGACCATTCCTTCTATTAGATTAAGTTGATAGATTTTTTTTCTTTTTCTCAGCATGAGGGCACAGATCCACAGAGGAAGCAGTGGGCATCAAACCCCCTGGTGGAAAACTGCCTTTCCAAAACCAGAATCTCAGATAACTGAACCTAAAACAATGCAAGGAATGTGATGCAGATTAGAATAGCCATGTCTCTTGTGCAGAAAGTAAACAACTAGTGCTCAAACTTGCAAGCATCACAATGATGTAAAAACCTCTGTTGTGGGAATTGAAAGATTTCTTGGACATTGGGCCAATGCAGAATTTAGGGGGAAACGCACCTTGGTATGTTTGTGGAGAGTATCATGGTAGAGCTCTTTCAGCATTTCCTGTTTTTCTGTCAGTGCTTTTGTCCTGTCAGCAGATAAGGAAAATGGAGCATACATAGTTTGGGGTCTTACAGAGAGTGCTGAAGTCCAGGCTAAGAAAGAACAACACAGAATAGTAAAGTTACTGCAGCACACATCTTTACAGGTTAATGATTGGTTCTTTCAGCCTAAAGATTAATATCTACATGCCTATAAAATTTAGTTGGTATTTTAATTGCAGGTATGTTCTTGAGGTATCCCCATTCTGTTGAAAAGTCAGGTCTGATTTTCAATTGAGTTTTTGTATCCAGTAATGGGTGTTGTTCTTGGTGAAGCATGTATCACTGATGTCCAAATCCAGACAAGAGAGCTGGTTTGCTGCCTCAGAAGCAAGCAACCATTTCAGAGGCTTATGTAGCAGCTTTGCTTCACTGGAATGCGTTCTTCCTTATACTGAGGATAGCAGTGATACACGTCTGGGAAGTAGAAAGGGAATCCAGTTAATGTCTGCACAATATTGCTTGTATTCCATATATTTAGTTCTGCCACTGTCAGGTGATTTTGTAGTAATTAAAAAAAGAAATCATGGTTATTACCATTTGGGTTTAAAGCCTACCTTGCTTCAAGAATCTGGCTCAGTAAGTATGTTTAGGCTATGACTAATGCACAAATAACAACTTTATGGTCAGCAACCACATTTTTTCCTGAAAGATAAAGTGATAAAGTTTACTTATAAATCAGATTGTTAGAGCACAGGAAGTGGGAGATTTGGGTTAATCTCCTTAGCTTGAGTTAGTCTGAACCTACATCTGCAGTTTCTGAATAGAGTGCCTTATTGCCAGATTGCTGTGACAGGTAATGGGGGGAGAGGCACGTCTGAAATCTCTCTAAAGCTCTGAGATCCAGCTACTGTGTAGTCAAGATTGCAAGTTCAAAGGATGGAAAAGGAGAACGGGTAAGAGAAAAAGCTGATGCTGGAATTGGATAGCTACGACTTTGTCTTCATGCCTAGATAGTAAATGGTACGGTCTTCATTGCCTCACTACATCCTTCTATGTTTCGTGGATTTGTATAATTTCTTCAGACACTTTCAAAAAAGAGAGCCAACTTCCGGAACATATTTGGTTGGCAATAAATCACTGAAGAAAGCTGTCTTTTCCTAGAATCAGTTTCTGCCTGATTGTGATTGATGCATTTTCTGAAATGGGAAAGCTTCTATACCCTCCAAAGATTTTCATTTCTTAAATGATGCTGCATTTCTTAAATGATGCAGTGGAAGCTATGCTTCCACTGATATTAATATTTGTTGCTGAAGAGAGAACACCAAAATAAACCTTAAGACCCTTGCAACTTGTGGAAAGCCTGGAGCCAGAGCTGTTTGTAGTTTACAGTAAAAGGCAGGAGACTGATGAGCTGAAAGTGTGAAAGGAGTCTGAGACAATCACTTAATGTTATGGTATGTGAAGAAATTCCCAATTTTTTTGGCAAAATTGAGAAAAATAGTGAATTCTGAGTTTACATTTTCTCCCTGATATGGAAAATGTATACACCTCTTGTGTCTTCACGTGGGTTAAGTAGCAGGGCCACAAGATACTTGTTCCCACTCAACTTATTAGGCTATGTGATTACCCTCCTTTTCCCAGAAACAAAGGAACAAGGTGGGGCAACCTTGGTAGAAAATGAGTCCCTCCAAAAGGCATCTCATGATAGCCATCTGCCCACAGGACAAGGATAACGACCATCACTAAGAGCTACTGGAGAGGCTCTCAAGCTTGGCTGCGTAAAGGGCTGTGGGATCTTGCATGGGAAGTAGGAGAACAGTTAGGGATTATGAGGAAAGATCCCATAGATGAATGGCCAAAGACAAGGAAAGAGGAAGGGCAAAGGCTGGAAAAGGAGGGGGGTGGAGGGTGGGAGAAATCAAGGTGATATGAGAAAACAAGTGTAGTGTAAAAAAGAGGCATAAGAGGACAGAAGAGGTCAGTTGGCTGTAAACTTGTCAGTATGCTTGTCTTTCCATGCTGTGTGCCTCATCAGTATAGTCTGTCTTGTTTTCTTACTAAACTGCTTTCCTGGGTGATGGGATCTGTATGCTTTGAATGTGAAGGTCTTAATTGTTGGATAGAGGACCATGGGACACAGGCTAGTGTGTCCTGTGTGCTTGGCTGGAGAGACTGGAGTGTGTACATGTTGTGTGGGTCTGTATGTCAGTGTGGGATGAGAGATTTGGGAGCCAAGTTTTAAAGCAGCCATATTTTTGGGATGGATACTGTAGAGATCACAAGGTCTGTGATTGGCTGCTGGAGGGCCAGGAGATCCAGCACAACTAATGGGAAGTCTAGGGGGTGCACATGTTGCCTAAGACACTAACTACATGAGAGTGCATCTGTGCACAAGATGAGAAGAACTGGGCCTGCTACCGTGTAGGCTGGGAGTCTAGGCCAGTTGCTGAAGGGGTCCCTACTAGGGGTGTGTGTGTGTGTGTGTGTGTGCGTAACTGGAGCTGTGGACCTGAGGGGCTCCTATGCCCAAGTGCCAGTGAAGTGGGAGACCTGAGATCCAGGGGCCAGTTACTAGACAGATTGAGTGTCTAGTTACTGAAGAAATCACACTGCATTTATGTATGTATATGAATTTTTATTTTCCACTTGCAGTTTTCATTCTGATCAGCTGGAGCAGTTAACAGGATTAATCTGTTAGTGTTGCTTGTATTTGTCTGTCTTTGTTGATCTGAGTGACTGGCAATCTGCATATGCATATGTGCTGTGTTTGTATCTACATATGTACATGTATGCCTGTTGGGAATATATAGTCAATTTTACTACTGATTGGACTTGGGAGAGTGGAACTGCAGCAACCTCTCTTCTACTATGTGGCAGGATTCAGCACACTCCAACATAACTGTGTAGTAGGAGCCGTCTGGAACTACGGCTTCTGCATTTTCTTTGGTAGATGTGAGCTGTTGAGGCTCTAGTGTAGTGCACTTAGTTCTTTACGGTGTTCCACTCAACATTAAATTTTAGATTATCCATCTAGAAAGTCACCTTACACAGAAGCCACATTGCACGCATCCAGGTACGTTGCCTTTGTAGGTACCATTGTGCTAAAGTAAAACAGTTCACTAAATTCCTAAGAGAGGATACAAATGTATTTTGAAAACTAAAAAGAAATGGGGCTTGATAATAATAAAAGAATTTGTGATGTAAAGATTAATGCAAAAGATAACAAATCCCAACTAGGTGAAATTTTAATGATTGAAATCTACCTTTATAATGGGACAACAAAGGAATGAAGCAGAGGAAATTTTATTCTTTTTTCTTAGACATCTTAGACATTTTGTGGAGAGAATGTTGAGCTTGGTGTTGGTTGGAGGATCCTAAACTTCGATTTTTTTCTCTTGCTACTTCTGATAGAATGTTAGCATCAAAAACTACAGAGTGTTTCTTCTTTCCTGAGAATGCAAAGTTATGTGACAGAAAAATCCCATGAAAGCATGCTAAATAGACTGAAGATTAAGATTAAAAACATTTGACTGTCATAAATATTTCTCCCTGTTCCTTGAGGGCTTAGAAAATGCATCTCTGGAAATTCACAACTATCAGTATGTTGATCAGTTGTTGGTATTTACAGCACTCTCACACAAGGCTCTTCTGATGGAGTTTGCCTTCTATGCCTTTAATTTTTTTCTAAAGGGGTTAGATACCTGCTGTCCTCGAGGCAACTCTTTCTGACCATACAGAGAATTAACGTGTTGAAGTTTTACAAGATGAGATTGGTTAGGTCAGCTTGTGGGAATCATAATTTCTTAGTTGGCATGAATCTCAGGTACACATCAATCAAACCTCCCATTATTTATATGTATTTGAGTGATATCTCAGAGCCTGATCCCAGCACCCAGAGGCACTTTACGGTGGGTATAGCACTCGGCATTGAGTTGTAATGTGACTGATAATTTGGTGAAGCTGTAAGTCAGGATAAAAAAAGCTTAGATGTATCTGCTCATTTTTTTAGTTGCTGGAGTATCTCTGTGAAAATTGGGGTTGCTTTAACACAAGTTCATAGGGTAACTGAATGGGTGGTGCGAGGCGATGAGTCTTTTCTGCTGCTGGGCCAGATCTTGGCTTTCTGTGAGCAGCTCAACCTCATGGGTTATGGAAAGGACTGACTATTGTGGGGTAATGGCCACAGCTGATTTATCCTGTCTTTTCTGTGCTTTCCCTACCAGTCATCTTCATGAAGATGCTGCAGTTGCTTTGTGTAGGCAAAGTAAATTTGAGCTTTCAGCCAAACTGATAAAAACTTGTTAGCTTTTGATGCTTTTTTTTTTTTAAAACTATCAATTAATGCAGCAATGAATCCATCAGAGTTATTCCCTGCTCAGTTCCTTTTATGAAATCTCAGGTTTGAAAGTTGTTCTGCAAGCATAAGGTAATTCCTTTCCCTGGGCTCATTTATTGTGCAGTGAGATTGAGTCCCGCTCTGCATTCCCGCATCAGAATAAAGGTTAAAAAGCTGTTTAAGAACGGATCTTCCTAAAGTGGAAACTTAATTTTCCCCTCTACTCTTCTCGTATCTGTTTTTACTCTTCTCGTTCTGTTTTTCTCCAAAATGACCTTGAAGACGTCTATGTCCTATGCCTCCTTTATCGTATTTGTTTGTATAAGCTTTTATTTACTTGAATGGCTGCAAAGGTGTTGTAGAACCCATACAAGTTATTTGAAAGAACTTCTCTCGCCTTGATATAATTGTTGGACGTTGTAGATCTGATTAAGTATTGCTAAACCATGTTGCTTCTGTGCTGCTCCTCCACTGCTTCCTCCCCAGGCAATCATTGCACAGGGTGCAGGAGAGGTACAATCAGTCCTTGCTGGTCTCTCTGTTATACTGGATCCAACCAGGAGTATCTAGACAAAAAGCACTTCAGTGAATTGATGAACTTCCAGCTCCAGAATAATGCTTATGCCTGGAAAGCCAATCAATCAAATTACACCATCCTTGTTTGAAAGTTGCTTTACTGAAGGGAGAAAATCTGTTCCTGAAGTCACTTCACTACTAATAAGATGGCTAAAAAGCCCACTAGTTTTTTTTTTTTGTGGTTTTTTTTTTTTTTTTGTCCAATGTTCCCTTACAAGCTTTTCTCATTCAAATGCATGAATGACTAATGCCTGCTTTGTTATCCTCTGTGCCTCACCATTCATATATTTTACTTGGCTTTCTAGTGTTCCCCTTTGTTCATATCTTGCATTTTGTAAGAAGGGAGGCAAAAAAGGGTTGTAACTGCCTGCTAATGCCTCTGATGATTAGGTTGTTTCTACTTTATTGGCTGAGAGTGGCTAGATAGCAGAAATTTGCATTGAAGGCACTTTGATTGGTCAGGGTCTGTGGAAACCCTGGTTAAACTTGGGGTTGTGAAATACATGCTGTTGAAATTTCTAGGATTCCATCCATCTGCTTCAGCCTGTTGAGTTGCTGAAGTGCATGCTAAGTGACTTCTACCAGAAAATGCCCTTTAAAATATGCCAGAGTTCAACTTTTTGATGGGAATAGGAGGGATCAATTTAACTCCACTGACTTCGGGAGAATTAGCTGTGAATTTGCATTTATCTGCAGACAATTGTTCATTTATTCCTTCAGTATTTGCTAACTAATGTAATAGTTCAGTAAGACACAAATATGCTCTTTTTAAATTGCACAAGTTGCTCAATTTGCATTTATGGGATAACACATCTTATTTACAGTATAAAAAGAATCTTTACAAGTGGAAAGCAAATCTACCATGCATCTAGAACTCCATGACTTGTGAATAAACTTGGGCATTTTCTAAGGCTTATTTTTGGATATTAATCACTAATTTTGCTAAAAGTTGATAGAATGTCAGAGAGTATATAGATTTTTTTGGTCATGCGGAACTGAGCTGTTAATAAGCATATAAAAGGAAAAATGAAAGTTAAGGCTGACAAGTATCAAGTCCTATGACAATTTATCTTCCTTTAAGCAGGTTTACAGTGTGTCTGCAATATCCACCAGAAGTTTATCACTGCTGAAGTTATGCAGAAAATACAAACAGCAGATTGAAATGGATGAACTCTCTTCTTAGAAGTGATCACGTTAGGGACTGCTTTATTTTTCTTGTATTTCATGATAATGATTGGGACACATCTAATGGAAGAAATGTCTGCAACTTCAAGCTAAATTACATGACAACTACTTTTCTATAGTGTGTCAATAGTGTTATAGAATCATTAAGGTTGGAAAGACCACTAAGATCATCCATTTTAACCATCAGCCCACTGCTCCCATGCTCACTGACCGTATTCCTCAGTGCCACGTCTCTACTTTTTTTTTTTTTTCTAAGACCTCCAGCAATAGTGAATCTACCATCTCCCTGGGCAGCCTGTTCCAATGCCTCACCACTCTTTCTGAGAAGATTCTTCCTAATATCCAACTTGAACCTCCCCTGGTGCAACTTGATTCCATTACCTCTCATCCTATTGCTGTTACCTGCCAGAGGAGACTCACCACCTCACCACAGTCTCCTTTCAGGCAGTTGTAGAGAGCTGTTGAAAGACCTTATTAGGTCACCTCTGAGTCTCCTCCAGACTGAATGCTCCCATTTCTTCATCTGCTTTCCTAAAGACTTGTGTTCCAGACCCCTCACCAGTTTTGCTGCCCTTCTCTAGACAAGCTCCAGGGTCTCAATGTCTTTCTTATAGTGAGGGACCAAAGCTGAACACAGAATTCAAGATGCAGCCTCACCAGTGCCAAATAGAGGGGGATGATCACCTTCCTTGCTCCTGCTGACAGCAGTATTTCTTATACAAGCCAGAATGCCGTTGGCCTTTTTAGCCACCTGGGCTCACTGCTGGCTCACGGTCAGCTGGATGTCAGCTAACATTCCCCCAGATCCTTTTCCTCTGTTCAGTTTCCAGCCGTTCTGCCCCAAGCAGTAGGTGCAAACAATGACTGATGGGGAATAAGTGAATTTGGCATGTCTTAGCATAGATCACAGGTTGCCACAGTGATGCTCCAGTGATATGTGTATACTCACTCAAAATCTTTTTATTGCAGCTTCTTGTTGAAAGGGTCTGTTATTGCTGTGCTACCACATCCACAGTTAAGAGTGGACGTTAAGAAATATAGGTTTTGTTCTGTCTGGCAGGCTGAAACTCCTGATGTAGTAATAGGAAAAGGGAATAGAAAGGGGCTACTCAGTGCTGTAGTGGCAGGGAAAAGGTTGAGATGTTTGCCCCAAAGTGGAAAAATCCTTTTATTTACAATGTAGTAACAACCAATGCTACATGCCCTGTCTTTAAAACTTGAACAGCTTTTAAATTTCCTCTGTTCTTGAGAACAGTGAGAAATGGGTACTTCACACTGCACCTCTGCCTAAATAATTGCTTCATTTCTCACAGTAAATCAACAAAAATATTTGGGGTGTTTCAGAATGGAATGCAAAATGTGTGAGAGTCTCACAGTAGGGCTGCTGAATTGTAAATTCAAGGGTTCAATTCTCAAGGCTGGTCTTCAGGCTGCTGGGATTTTCTTTTTTTTTTTTTTTTTTTTTTAAAAAAAAAAAAAAAAGTCTTGTTTCAGCCCAAACAGTGTTGACAGTGCACCAATGCTTACTTGCTGCTGAAGGATGAGAGCACAACTGGTCTGGGCCAGGCTGCTGGATGGGAAGATCTACCACCATGATAGTGCAAGACAGAGTCAGGACAGGTGCCTGAATTAGGCTAGGGGTGGAGAATGTTTCTGCAATGCCATGGGACAACCCGCAGAAGGGTATAAAAGTTGTGGGCAGCTGGATGGGTACTGGTTGCTGCTTGGGGGTTGCTGTGCATCAGTTGGTGAGTGAAGAATAATGGTATTGTGACTGTATATATTGTTGTTATTGTCTTTTTTTGTTTCCATTTTCATCTTCTGTCTTTAGTAAATAGTTTTTATCTCAACCTATGAGTTCTATTTTGTCTGGTTCTCTTCTTCATCCCACCTAAGGGGCAGTGAACAAATGGCTGTGTGGTGCTGAGCTGCTGCTGGGTTCCACCACAGCAGCCCTTTGTGCTGAGGCATCCATCATTCTTGTTTTCAAGCCAAAGGCAAAATACTTCCAGGACACTTGATTAAAATTCCATGTGGATGGCTGGGTTATTGAGCATTAATGGTAATACATAAAGAATACTATTTTTTGTAGTTATATTGTTTTTTTGTAATTTTATGTCCTTGAAATCATGCTTTCAAGAACTTACCGTGTGTGACACAGATGCCTTTGATTTTCACAAAGATATTTGCTTTAGAATAGAGAGGGTTTGGAAGTGCAAGAATTTAAAACACTGAAAATGTGCCATAGCTGACTTTTTAATTTTTGAACTATGGGAAACACAAGAGGTGTCCCATGCATTTGTTAACCTCTGTGTAAAGACTAGAAAATTAAAATAAACAAATGAAGGTAATTCACAGTTTTACTTTATTTTTCGGAGTAAAATGCCTAGGCAAAAATTTTAGTAGATTACATTTTTTCTTTTTTCAAAAAACAGAATACCACCTCTTTAGTATATTAAGCAGTTATGACTGGGGGAAGAAAATAAAGAAACAAACAAAAAAAATTACAATGGATATTTCCCAGTTAATCATTTAAATTGGAGAGGACCATTCCATCATCTCTGCTGACAGGAGTTTCAAGTCTTGCATGTCTTAGGTGCTGCACCAGTTGCAAATCATCCCCTCATCCCCATTCCACCAAGCTGAGGGAAAGGCCTCCCTTCCACCTAGGATGACTTGACGATAGAGGGCTATATGGCTTTGTACCTGCTTGGAAGAAAATATTTTACTTCTGGGAAAAGCACATGGCTTTGTATAACTGGGAAGCTGGTAATGCTGAGGTGCCAAAATTCTTCAACTTGAAATAGCTTTTCAAGTAATTGAAAATGTCCATGTTTAATAAAAGTTTCACTTCATCTAATACAGTTGTTCACTGTAATATTAAGAGATATTAAGAGCATATATTTTAGGAAAACAAAGAAAAGCCTTATGTACATACATTTAATTTTTATTTATGATGGATGCTGACAAACTTCAATTAACTAAGTGAAAAATATGTTTCACGGTCACCCTGTAGTGCTACTGCTTGCTGATAAGGCTTGGTCTGTGATCACAAGAAGATGCCAGCAGACTTGAGGGATCTCTCTTAATGTCATATGAGAAAATCATAGAGTGGCTTAGGTTGAAAAGGACCTTAAAGATCACCTAGTTCCAATTCCTCTGCTAAGAAAGCCCAACTCCCTCAACCTTCATAGGAGAGGTTCTCCAACCATTCAGTTGTCTTTGTCACCCTTCTCTGGACCCATTCCAAAAGCTCCACATCCTTTCTGCACTGTGGACCCCAGGCTTGGATGCAGCACTCCAGATGGGGCCTTACAAGGGCAGAGTACAAGGGGACAATCCCTTCCCTGTCTGCTGGCTACTCCTCTTTTGCTGCAGCCCAGAGTACTTTTGGCCTTCTGGGCTGCTTTCAGTGAATTCTTCTCTCAGTCTGTACTGTTATCTTGATCCAAGTGCAACACCTTGCATTTGTCTGTGTTAAATCTCATTAGATTCTTGTGTGCCTACTGTTTGAACATGTCCAAGTCCCTCTGAATGGTTCACTTCCCTTCTGTTGTGTCAACTGCACCTCTCAGCTTAGTGTCAGTAGAGTGTACTGTCAGATGGGGATACGCTCAATCCCTATGAGGGTAATAGAAAATAGCGTAGAAAAGATGCAGTCACACTTTAAGTTATGATAATGGGTCACAGTACAGAAATGATTAGGTCAACTACACATCCAATTTTTTTTTGCAGTCTCAGGCCCCTTAGAATTTGCAAGTAACAACTACAAATTTAAAATCATGAGAGAGCTAACAGGTACTTGGTTCATAAATTCCACTTTATTATACTGACTGTGAAGCCTAATGCTGCGGATTTAGGCATGCAAATTTAATTAGGGTCAAACCCAGATATGATTTTCACTTTATAAGACTGTCGCCTCAGGTTGAAAATGAGTTCCAGGAAAGAAGCACTGGATGAGTTGTTATTAAGATAGTCATAGTAAAAGTTGAAAATAAGGTTGGTTTAAATCAAACATTAATCAAACAGCAATGTTTTGTCTCTTTAAAATTAGGATGTACTAAATGTTGAATAACAGATTTCTCCAATCACACTGCCAGTGCTACTGTCATATTCATCTAAGCTAATGTCTCCAAGGCTGTACGTCAGCAAAACTGGCAAGACACTAATGTAACTAACAGTATTTATCTCAAGTTAAGGTGAAAATTTTCCCAAGATTAAAGTGACTTTGAGAAAATACTTACTGTGATATGTATGGGAACTGCTGAATCATGGCCTGAACCTCTGATTAATCACCTGAGGTGAGAAATGAGTCAGCCACAGGACCACAGGTGAAGGCAATTCAGCTGTACTGCAGGAAGAGGTGGAGCCTGGCTCCACCTCTCCAAGACCCATTTAAGAGCTGACTGCCAGTGGGGAAGGATCTGTTTTGGAGATCCACTCCACTGGAGTTTTGTAAGTAAGTCTAAGATACAGGTAAGCTTTCTATCTATTCTCTTTTTTATCGTTATAATCTGCTTTGCCAAACTCTCTTGTTTGTTTCGTAATTATAACATCTTAATATTCGTTGATTATACATGATACTTTAAAAAAAAAAAAAACCACAACAAAACAACAGAAAAAACCTTCTGAAAATGATATGCTCCTAAACCAGTGAATACAATTTATGCTCCTCGACATGTGGAACAAGATTTTGGTGAGCAAGAACTAATTTCATGCTCTAGCAGGTTTGTTGTTCCTTGGCAGCCTGCCTATTTGTCAACTCTTGGCTCTTTCACTTTCATGTAAATACTGTGGCAACTTCTGGGCATATTCTTGATAGGCTAACATAATGCAAAAATTTCTATACTTTAAAGACATAGCTGGACAGAAAGAATATTCAGTGTTATACTGGTTTCCAATACCAATTGTTAATTAGCCCACCATCTAGCCCAGGGCAGACTGCAGGAGTTAAATTCCTTTGCTTCTAGTGCAATAAGGCTCTTGTTAATAATGCTGGATGCACATAAGCCACAGCAGAAAATGTTTGGCAGAGAAGCTCTTTCCTGTCTGGACAGAGGAAAGGACAGAACTTGATCTTTGGCACTTTGTTCTCTGAAAATTTCAATTCAATTAAGATGTTTCTGGTTACATTTATCTCTTCTAGTGCTTGTTTAGTTGAATTGTGATTTGGAAAAGGTTTATAGAATCAGAGGTACAAAATAATCATCAGAATCTTCCTTAAGTCAAAAGTTTATGGGCATTCAGCAAAAAGTCGTGAAGCGAGCAGTTTTACAGATAATCTGATCTCAATGTGTGGGCCTCAGTGGAGTATACTTTTCTTTCATGACTGATTAGGCAGCAGTACAACAGAAAAGGATCTTTATTTACCTTAGCATTGCAAACTCAACTGTAAGCTTGGCAAAGAAAACAAATCTTATTCTGGGATGCGTTAACAAAACTGTCCAGAATCTAAGAAATTTTTCTACTCCAGTTGGTGCTGATGTGGTGTGAGGAGTAACTGTTGGAGAGATCCAAACTGCCAAGAATTCAGAATGAGAGGTTCAGAAAATGGACTGTAGAAAGACTATATTATTGTTTCTTTAGTTTGGAAAAGAGAAAAGTGTGTATGGTAGCAGCCTCTCGGTAATCAAAAGCTGTAATCAAGATGGTGACAGGTCATGAATGGAGCAATGATTAATAAAAGTTGGTAATTTTTCAAGTGATAAAGCACTTATGGAAGAATATCTCTAACTGGGAGCTCTTGAGAATGTACTAGGCGAATCTACTATGTTTTTCTATTCAAAATGGATTGGGTTAAATAAAGTAAATTGCCTGGATATTTGGAAAAAAAAAAAGCCTTATAAAGAATGGTGAGGCATTGGAACAGGCTGCCCAGGGTGGTGGTGGAATTACCATCCCTGGAGGTGTTCAAGAACCATGGAAATGTGGCACTGAGGGATGTGGTTAGTGGGCATGAGGGGGATGGGCTGACAGTTGGACTAGATAATTTTAGAGGTCTTTTCCAAGCTAAAGATCCTGTGGTTTTTACAAAATTCAGTCTCCCCGACTCGTTTTGCTGTAATTGAAGCATTAGTGAGCTTTGCTCAAGAATATGAAGAAACAGAGAGCAAATTCTAGGAGAAGACAGTAGCCTTTCATGGTACTGAGGATTTATTCTTAATGTGAAAGAGTCTAATAATAATGCAAATTCATATTTGTAGATGTGCTGGTAATAATGATGTACACCTTAATTGGATTGTGTAAATTTGGTATTGTACTTGCTGAATTTTTTTCTCTGTATAACTATGAAAAAAAAACCCCAAGAATAATTTTTCTAAGCTGTTAGATCTGTGAAGTCTGTTGTGTAAGTTCATATGGATTGTTGCTGCAGCTAATGCATATTTTTAACACAGCACTTCCAGAACACGGATTATAAGGTAAGTTGGGTATTACACCACACAGATTTCTTGCTGACTATGGGAATGGATTTGGTGTCTTAATTCCAGTGGTTAATTTATGTCCATTTATTTTAGGGAAATCATTGCACATTTTCATTGTGATTATAGAATAGGATTCAGATGTAGATATATAAAAATGAGCTAGGGATATTTGCTGATGAAGTAAAGTGAGGGTAAATCTATTGAGCACATGAAGAATCTGAACCCAAGCATGATAGTTCCAGGGTGTTTATTTAGTAAACTTGCCTAGTCCAGAGTTTGAATAAGGCAGAAGAACTAAAACAAGACTGTGCTACTGAAAACTGGCAGAGAATGTGACTTCAACTTATGTGGTATAATACTATCATAGATTTTATATGCTCTAATATTCAGTGACGTTTTATCCCTGGTCTTTGTGTTTTCCTGGAGTGCAGCAAGCTATTGTGAACAACTACTACTGTGTCCTCTGCAAATATTTTCAGTAAATGATGAATCTATTGCTAGTGAACAAACTTCAACATTGTCTGCTTGTCATGAATTGAGGATTGCCTTACATTTTTTAAAATATTAATTTGCAAATGAGACTAGTCTCCTTTCTGCTTCCAAGATGTGACACAATAAAAAGTTTAATGTTACTGCACGTCATCAGCTCTTTATGTTTTTAAAGTCACATTTACTTTATTCACTTGAGTTACTGCTTTATTACCCTAAGCATACACACAAAAAAGGGCAAAAATCAAGCTGTTGCTTTGCTGAATGTCTCAGCAAAACTGGTCACTGAAGCCTGGTTGGAATTCTTTGGTGCAGACACTGCTGAACAATGCAGAAAATATTGTAACCTTCTGGATTCTGTTCTTGGCTTACTTCAGATAACCTTTTACAAATATTTCCTATCAGTTTGGTATTCTGATTTCTTAGAAAAAAAAATTACCTCCCTAATTTATTCAGTTTTCTGGGGTTATCAGACTAGTTAATCTGATATCACATAGATATCAGACTAGTTATTCAGAATTCAATAGGAAGCTGTTTTATATGCGGCCTTCCTGTGAGAAACTTCACCAACCCTTGCTATGTTTATCAAGATATGAAAAGTAACATTATCTTTATTATGCTTACTGAATGCTGGCATAGTGAAGGCTTTGTAAAGCAGAACCCCCATTTGTATCTTTGTTTGTACAACTGTATTTGTAAAAGAAATGAATTTAATGAAATCAGTTATGACTGTGCTAGGAAGGTTGTTATTCTATGAATCTCTCAGTTTCTCCACATGCCATCTGTAAAAATGGAGGAGATGCAGTTTCACCTTGCCTATTGTGAAAATCCATTCAAGGCAAATATATTCAAAAACACAGACAACCCATGGATTTTGGCAAAAGGCACAAAGCCACTCACTCTCTTTACTCCTTCAACAGAACTGATTTCCTGAGCTAAAAAATCATTAGTGAGTACTGGAGTTGAGGTTTCATTCGTATCTCGCTGTGCAGCAGACTGACAGTGGGTGTAAACTCCACTGGGATTTGCTAGAAACTCAGAACTCTGTAAACATGCCCCAAATCCTTGAAATTCCTTTCAGAGAAAAACTCAGGGCTGCTCAGTAGCCTACACCTGGAATGAGATCAATATGGTGAAGAAAACTTATAAAACTATGCAAAATTAAGAGTGCAGGAAAGATGGATGATGGCACTCATCTGTGCAACAAGATACTTCTGTAGACATAGATTTCAAGTAGAATAATTCCCGAAGAAATGCAGGCCATATAACCAGCCATAACCTTCAGAACGGAGAGGTGGATAGGTGCCCTGCTTGCATACCCCTTTTACTTATGCAGTGATGTATTTTACATCCACCCCAACAAGCTGCATGTTCCAAGGATTAGAACTGACAGGCATGTAGAACCACATAAATAAATGTTGACTACTTACACCTACCTTAAAGGTCTTTGCCTGTCTTTCTTTTCCCTGGCACACTGCATGCTTGAGTTTCTTCAAACATTCTATATTTTCTTGGGGCTTCCAGTTTCTTGCAAGGTGAGGGATAGTAATTTCCAAACAGAGTACAGTTCGATGGTAAAAAGCTGATAAAGCAAGTGCCTATTTGCAAAATTCACTACAAAGTATTTTAACAGTTGAAATATATTCAGTCAAACTAGATTAGTGACATGAGAAGCTGTATCTGAATGCTACAGATTGCTGCCATCCCGATAGATGTTTCTCAAGGCCCTTTCAAAGCCTCTTAGCTAAGACTGTTTAATGTGATAACGGAATTTGATAGCTCACAAGAGAAACGGTGACAATTTTTTACCTAGCACTTCCCATCCTTTCTAGTGGGAATAAGTATGATGAAATCCAATTCAGTCAATCATTTGTGCCATACTTCAGATTGCAAACTGTAGAAGTTACATCAGTGTCTTTAGGAGTGCAAACAGGATTTGCCGAAAGTTTGGTTTAATGATTTATGGTATCTTCTATCAGAGTTTATTTGTAAGTGGCTTATTTAAGTGACGGCTTATGTCGTGGTTTGTCTTTATCATGTCTACTGCTCTTTAAGAGAGGTGAAAACGTATTTTAAAATGATTACTCTTTTTTCTTTCTCTTTTTTCTTTTTTCCTTTTCTTTTTTCTTTTTTTCTTTTTCTTTTTTCTCTTTTTTTTGTGGCAGAGGAGCAGAGGAGTCTTGATGTCACCATTATCAGTAATTTTCTAAAACTTAAGAGCATGCTGGATGCCTCAAGAAGAGCAATGTACTGTAAAGATGCAAGTCGTTTCTTTTAGATTTTCCTCTCTTTTTCATTTAGTTCATTGCAGACACTTGCCTTTTCTTTATAAATCAGCTTGTAGGCTACTCTCAGTTTCTACTGAAGTAAATGGAAAACCTCTGAAAACTGCTGTTAAATTTGATTGCATTAACAGTGAGTCAGAGGTTAATGTAATCAGCCAGCATCTGAAAAGATATGGCTTATTCTAGCATGAAGCTAATAACTTTTTTTTTTTTTGTTTCAATCCTGGGACAAAACCTCAGTGCAGTTCATTTGGATTGGAATGTCCTTCTTATCTCTGTGAGACCCACAAAACCCGACATGAGATCTTAATGGCATCATACCAGTGTTCATTTCATTATCAATCAGTAAATTTGATAAATGTCAGTGAGATCCTTGATGACAAGCAGACAAAAGGGCTCAGTCCAGTGTGAATGCTACAGTGTGTGAACCTGATCTGACTTTGGGATTATGGAATGGAACTTACCCAGGACAGTACTTGCCACCAGCACTATTTCTCCAGAGCTTTGCTACTCCTTTGGCACAAATCTGTTGACTAAAGATTATTGTAGGCAAATTATGTCACCGTAACAAATAACCCTGGAAACAAGCAGTAGTGCTACTGTGTAATGTGAGTGAAGGTAATGAATGACTTGCAAAGTTAATTGGTAGTTCTTGAAGGCTGGCTGATAGATGCCTATGTGAACAGTAACAAATACTGAATAGAGAAGATGTTAAATAGTTAGGGATTAAAGTAAAAGGGCATACCCTCTTCCAAAAGTGAGCTTTCTTATCTAGTAACAAAATGGAGGGCTGCATTTCTGTTTACTGACGGCTGTAAGTCTGGAGCAAGACTATACCAACACTGATTATAGAAGGGGATTGTGCAGAATGCATGTTAATGGAAGAAGAGCCTCACCAGTAGTATATCCTCTGTGTCTTCATCTGGATTAGGTTTAGGTATAATGAGAAAAAGGTGTATGCCCCAGTCTAGATTTAAATGAAGTAAGGATTAAAAGTAAATAAATAAAAGCTCTATCTCCCTCCTGCTAAGTTTTGAACACAATGCAATTGAAAACACACTATTACTCATTCTTATAGTGAAGTAGGTTAGAGTTTAACCATGCTTTTTAAAGCTGAAGTCAGTGTTTGAATAGCACTGAAAGTTCTCTCCAGGCTTTCCAGGGTAACGCAATTACTGGGCAAAGACACTTAAAATCAAGGTAATATTAAATTCTGCCTTGTTGACATAGACAGCTTAGAAAAAAAAAATCAGTATTAATATTGCAATCTTGCAATATACATTGAAGGTTAATGAAGGAAAATTTATGTAGTTGTACACACTCAAAAAAAATATCAGGCATAATAAGGCACATTTTTAATATATTTTTTACTCTGTATAACAGAAGAAAGATAACAAAAAACTTTCAGAAATGTGCTTTTGAGCCATCACTATTACAGCAGTAGCAGTTCTTCCAGCATCCTAAATAGGGTGTACCAGGATGCTAGCTTTGATTTCAGCCCATCGTGTTCTGTCTCAACACATGGGTCTGTTTTTTCCCAAATTGATTCTCGTTTTCTGAATTATTTCTCAGCAGAAATGGATTATCCGTGTTTTACTGATGGATGCAAACCTAACCATGCAGGAATAACTGCTTTTTAGCTCGTGAGAGGAGGCTGAAAAATGATACAAAGTTGCTGAGAAGCTGTGCTTGCTTAACTTCTTTCTTCTACCTGAAGTATTACTTAAATTATATGCATGGCCTTCAAGTAAAACTTCACTCCTTCTAGAAGATATGAAGTGCTCCAAAGCCAGTAACAGCAATCTTTCATTACTCCTGTGCAAAAGAGCAGCACCTCTTGAAAGTAAGGCAAAGTATGTAAAGATTAATAAGCAGCAAGTGAGATTTCCCTTAGAGTTTACGCAGGTTTCAGAAAAACCTGAAGCAAAGGTCTAAAATGCAGCCCTTAAAATGTAAGAGAGGAGAGCATGTTGATGAGGATAGTGGTGTTTCTGCCTCAAGGAGTTTCCACGCAGGCAGAAGGCCAGTTTACTGCCTGGCTTTAATCATTTCGTAATGTGGCAAGAAGGTTTAGTATCTGGAAGAGAGCTCTTTCAGATACTTCTCAGGAGCTCTGGGGGATCCCTGTGACTACTGGGCTGAGTCCACTGGGGCTTGGTACCCAAGGCCTATCCCACCCCCTGAGCCAGGAGCTGGGCAGCTGTGGGGAACGGGGAGCCCCCCTGGCAGCGCCTCAGCACCATGATGATTGATGTGCTGGTGTCAGATTGCTACGATAATCTCTTCACAAAATAGTCCGTTTCCATTGTATTTTTCTGCAATCTGTGCCTCTAGGCTAGAAGCTAATTTTGATACTCTGCATATCCAGAGATCTGCCTTGTAACCATTTCTGCATTTTTGCTTGCCTTAACACTGAAATTGATAATTGTCACTTGTTTCAAGGTCTGTTTCCTGCCATTTTGAACCTGGCCAGCAATGCCCACATCTCCACCAATGCCACCTGTGGGGAGAAGGGACCAGAGATGTTCTGCAAATTGGTTGAGCATGTCCCAGGACGGCCACTGCGCAATGCTCAGTGTCGAGTTTGTGACCGCCACAGTGCCAATCCCAAAGGCAAGTTTCGTGATTTTATTTTTTTGTTTCATTGGTTGTTCTATTTGACTCTTCTCCGTGAATACAAAGCACATTGAAGTCAAATATGCTTTGGTCTTAGTCCCTCTACTACATGAGTGAAGCTGTCTTTAAGCAAAGGACTGACAGAAATCACAAATACTTTAAATAACTTTTAAGTGCTTTATGGCAGAAAAACATTACAGTCTGTGTGAAATAAATGTGCTGGGTCAGAGAAAATAGTTTTGGGTGATTTTTCCAGATATGTTTACTACTTCTTGTTCTTTTCTTTCTTTTCTTTAAAACAGAACAGCACCCAATCTCCAGTGCAATTGATGGTACAAATAACTGGTGGCAAAGTCCCAGCATTCAGAATGGGAGGCAATACCACTGGGTCACCATCACTTTGGATCTAAGACAGGTGAGTAATGTTTACCCAAGGGTCACTTATTGAATGTAGGATATAAATCTCTGCAATTAATTCTACCTCTCTATTGTTTAGATAGTAGGATGTTTAATATTTAGTCATTTAATAGCACCTAGCTAAAGCTGGATAGTTAAACCTTAAACAAACTAATTTAAAAACAGGTGTGTTTTTCAATTGTTTTTCAGTTGTTTTTAAAGAACATCTTAGAGATTTTATTCATATCAGCCTGTAGAGGAAATGTCTGTGACTTATATACTGGAAGACACAGCCTATTATAATTCGTGGCAGAGAAACAGTTGCACATGTGTGAATTTACACCAGTATTCCCTTTGTCTTGATAACTTTCCTCTGTTTGTCTCAGCTAGCTTTCCCCTAGTAGTCCTCTATTTTTTTTTTTTTTTTTCCCCTCTGCTTTTGATATCATGAAATTTGCTTGAGGTAATGGATTATAAAAGACTTTTTTTTTTTTTTTTGAGAAGTAAGCAGCGTTTGACACTTAATGACAAAACTGGAAGTATTTGCTCTTCTAGCTCTTCCCATACAAAAGGCTGCTAGACAGAATAGATGATTTGCTAGTTTGTCTGTTAGGCATGGAACAATCGAGTCTCCTTCACTGCTCCTAGAAAAGACAAAGTCATTTTTTAAGAAAATGAATTTTTCTGGATTTTTTCTTTTTTTTTTTTTTTATTTCATGTTTCTTTGAACAGACTTAAGTTATCTGAAAATCACAGTTAAGAAATCCATGAATTTTTGCAGTTTAACAGGAATTCCAGTATAAATTGAGATCAGTATGTCCAAACTTGTGAAAAAACCATGCTAATAAAAAATGCACGCTTGAGGTATACAGTGATAACATTCTTTTGCAAGATCATTAGGTCCTAATGGTAATTTTTAAGTTTAAAAAAGAAGGTTTAACTTTGATGTTTAAAATGAAGTATGTTACGAAATGAAGCATAGGTTGAACAATTGTTCAGTTTCCTCTTTAATGAGAAAGCAGAAAGATTAGGAAAATAATTGCAGGATCTTTTGTCAGTGACAGAAGGTTTGGATAGGACTTCTTCATTTGAATAGTTGACTTTGTTGTTAGTTTTTAAAAAGACAAACATGAACGGAGAATGAAGAAAAGGGTGGTGACTTAATTTTTTTTCCTTCCAAGAATGTTTTTACTTTGGAAAGAGACCAGCTGAGCTGCTCTCTAAATCTTAGCCCTGTTGATGTTTCTCCAAACACATATTTTTCCTCTCCTGACCCACACTCAATTTCACTAATTTGATTTGAAATGTTTCCCCCAAGGGGCCTTTCTTCTATGTTTTCCTTTGAGAGCTTGGGAGAGAGAAGGCATGTAGGGCTATGCAACTCGAATGTAAATTGCTACTCTTCAAGAAAGGATTTGGTTAATAAAGACTGCTTGAAGTCAGTAAGTTATTGAAGCTGACTCGGTGTGCTTACTTTAAACAAGTCAGCACTAGTGAAAAGTTATAAAGGTATAAGAAGGACCTTAGTGATTTTAATAACTGCTTACTTAACACATACACAAGAAAATTGATAAAAAAATTACCCTACAAGGACCTTGAAAGATATTCTTAACATAGGTACATATTCATTTGATTTCAAACTTTGTGCATTAAATCTGTCAAGTAGTGTATGAAAGTAAAGATGGGATTTAACATTCCTTCATAGAATATATAATATATGGATATCATTTTAATGTGGAAAAATGACCAATTGCATTATTATTTATTACTGGCCCCTGTTCTGACCCGGTCGGCCCCTGTTCTGACCCGGTCGGCCC
>NW_024962263.1:42440826-42578792 GCF_019238085.1 Lagopus leucura
TGTTCTGACCCGGTCGGCCCCTGTTCTGACCCGGTCGGCCCCTGTTCCCCTTTTTTTTCCACTTGATGGTGAAGGGAGTTTGAATATTCCTTTGTCTTATATTCTGTCTTGCATTTGTATGAAAACATCTGGACTGAAGAGTGGCTTGTTGGAATGTCATTAATGAAGATGGCTGGCTAAGAATATCAAAATGATGGAGTAAGATTAAAAAAAAAAAGTGGTTTTGATCTTTCTCCATCGGATTTTTTGTGTTATTATAACTACTAAGCTTTTTGAAATGCTGGCAGTGGCTGTGTCACAGTTTTGTAGCTCTCGTGGGTCGTAAAATCTAAGCATGCCTTTTGCTTTTTCTGGAACCTGATGTATGGTAGTTTTTCCTACTTTTTTTTTTTTTTTTCTTTCTCTTTTTCTTTTCCTTTAGATGTATGGCAAAAATCCAAAGCAAGGGAAAGATTAGTTTAGGAATGAGGCGTAGTATTGATGTACATGATACTGAGATTTGATTTATGATCTCATGCTTTTTATTCTGGCAATTCTACAGTATCAAAATCCACAGCAGTAAGACAGAAACAATGTTTTTGCCTGACTTTTCCTGTGGGCAGCTTCTTTGTGATATGGTGATGAACTAATTATAAAGCTGACTATTATAAATGTCAGTAGTGTCCCTGTGCCAGCTGTAAAATATTTGTCCATCACAGCTTTAAGAATATTTTCTTTACTATTATTCTGTATCAGACTTTGAAAGGTTTTTAAGAGCGCTTATTGCTAGACGTATCAGGAAGACAAGAGTGTATACTAAGCTCTTAAATTGTGGAGCAAGACCCCAAATATCAAGCTGTGAAGACATCTCCACTACTTGAGGAAGTTCTAGCTCATGAATATTTCATGAATACATGATTACCACTCAGACTGATATAAGAGCAATTTGCGGTTTCTGATACTCAAAAAGTGTAAGTAAATAATACTATAGTGTGATTCCTGCAGAGCTTTGATCTTGAAATCTCTTGGCACGTAGTGTAAGGACAAGTCATTTGCTGATATAGAAAGACACATATAGTTCTATCGATTTCAGTAGACCAATGCGAATTTGTTTTATGGAGCAAGTTTCTTTAAAGCACTTTTGTTGCTGTAAAACTAATGTAGCAATATTCAGTGTACTTATCTGTACTTTCTTACAAGACAATTCTTGATTAAAATTATCTTTTATTGAAAAACAATGGTTGCACATAATAGTTCAAAACCAAACAGAAAAGATTTAGTCTATACTTTTAGTGTTACAAACTTTTCAGAGCAAAATGTAGCAGACAATTGATAGGCCCGAGAATTTATTATTGTGGGCCTTTTTAGGGGATCTTAATCCCAGGCTGATACTCAGTATCCCTGCATGTAGTCTTATAGGCTTTTGAGGATTGGCACAGATGCATTTCGGATGTTTTTGATTCAGAAAGTAAAATAAAATCAGAGAAGATGAAGTTTCTCTTCTAACCAGTTCTGTATGCAGAAAGGATTTTGTAATTAAAGTGCAGAGTAATATTAGGCGTAATAAGCATTTTCACGACAGTGCTTGTCATGACTTTATGGAAAACACGTTTGGTTGTTATTAAGATTTCCTTGCTAAGCTCATCCTGAAGGAGAAATCTAGCTGAATTTATAAGGTTAGGAAGAATCATTCTGCCAAAATCGTTGCATTACTTCAGGCTTGTTTATTTGAAGTCTGTTGTATTAAATGGTTTACATTACACCAACATGATTTTAGTAAGGTATACAATAGCTGACTGAAAATGATCCTGGAATTTTAAAATTAGATATTTCAGATATATTTTCAGATATGTTTCATATTTTTTTTCAGGATCTGGTAGAGTTTGGGTTTGAATTGGGATGTAGATTTGAACTAATTGGTTTGTTACTAGTAGGTACCCCTGTTCTTAACAGGTTTTAAAAAAAAAATAAGTCTAGTGGGACTCATCTTTTAACTTTTCACTTTTGGAAATTGGGCCTCAAATACTTACAGTTATGAAAAGATAACATCTTCCCTTACTGTTCTTTCCACTAATGTAAGTTGAAAAATATAACTGGGAGTCTTCATCTAAAAAGATTAATGGGAAAATTGTGCTTGTCAGAACCTATGTAGGTTTTAGAGCACTGATCATGCACTTGGAAAAAGGAACATTTGGCTACCATCTGCTGTGTGGCCACTGCTGGCAGAGTGTTGAGAGAAAGAGAATGTAAAATTGCTTGATGAATGGAGGAAGGGTTCATTTCCAAATCTGTTTCAAGAACCAAGTTCTTGATACTGCAGGATTTGACTTAAAGGAAACAAGGTCATTAGGAAGGCTAAGTAAAGCAGAAGTGGTGTGTTAAGTTGGTATTGCTGCTATGAGGAAAGGGCTCTTCAAATATAAGTTTATTTGGCGAATCTTTACAGTCAGGATTGAAATGCCTGCAAAATGATGCTTCTAATCTATGGCAACTTGGTATCTGCTACCTTGCTTTGGCTTGCCCTTTTTACCCTTGTAGCTCAATAAGAAAATGAGTTCTGGGAAAGCTATACAGTTAGATTAATTCATAGAAATCATCAGCTCTTGTCATGTGGCTTCAAGATTATCATGTGGCCAGTTGATGGGCAGTGAATGAATGGACTGAGTGGCAGAAAACTGCCTTTGATGATGTTCAGATATGGAGAAGTCATAAAAGTAAAAATCTTTTAGGAAGTGCACTAAGAGCATTGGAAAGTAGTCTTTATGTGGAGTTCCTAGTTCAGATCTGTTTGCAGAAGCTATGGTATATGAGGTCTCTCAAGACCTAGCTGATATTTGTTAAAACATATTAATATGCAAACACTGGAGATACCTGAATCCCTTCTTCCAGCTTCAATCCACTGTTTGGAAACATAATCTGTAAGAATATAACACCTACTGAGAGGTTGCATTCTGACTTATTGACTACATTGTCCTTTCATTTATATATGTAGTATCCATTCATCTATGTAACTTCAAAGGGTGACAAATCATTCTGATACTGTTGATATTCAGTGTCCTGTGAATTTACTTAGGAAGTACTTTTGGATATTTGTGGTCTGTGTGTGGAAGAAACCTGAGAAAATCTGGGGGGAAAACAAGACAGTGTTTTTTTTTTTTTTTTTTTTTTTTTTTTTTTTAATTACACAGGCTGACTACACACACCTCGTTGTCTGCAGAATAATTTCTTGTTTTATAAATGCCTTTTTTTGGTTCTTGTTTCAAATATCTTCATTTCAGCTCTTGGTGAGCTGTAGACATGCAAGAGAAATCAATCTGTGGAAGTCTTGAGCATCAAACATGGCTGCTGGTTTTCTGAAAAACAAAACAAAACAAAAACCACCAAACCGCTGACTTTAAATGATGCAACAATAAAATGAATTGTCCAAGGAGTTACTCAAAAATACTTTTGTATTTAACTGTGTGTTTCCCTTACCCTCCCTCACCAAGAAATTCAATATTTAAAACAAATGCAACTTACATACTCGTGTGAAAGTATTTCTGCAGCAGTGCCTGCGGTTAGTTTGTGGCGAAAGATAATTCATTATTACTGGTTGAAACTGGATTTAAAACTAGCTACATCAGCTGTAGAATATAATGGGTCTCGAAAAATCTCCATGTAATCAGAAGTAGAGCATTTGTTGTTCAGCCAACTGTGTAATAAGTAGGGGTGTAGTTTAGTTTATGATAGCAAGTAGAGAGGAAAAATAAATAAATAAAAGGAAAACCAGACCAGCTGAACATAACATTTAAAGTTATGTCTGATTTTAATCAAATCTGAATTTGATTTAAAAAAAAAAAAATTAAACCTAATTAGTCAAAATTTGAAGGCATGTATCAACATTTCTTTTCCTTCTCAAGTCTGCAACTCTCTTAAGCAAAGCTTTGGTCATCTAAAGAATGTTTTGTTCCAGAAGTAGTCTCATGAATTGCACATACAATGTAATTATTACTTTTCACTGCGTGTTTATTTCACTATTTGACAAAATCAAAACCTAATCAAACAAATTCCTATATTTTAAAATGCCTGAAATGAATGGTTGTGGCCAAAGCAGAACTCAGCATGGCATCCACACTGCACACACAGATGGGTGTTGTTATATCAGCCAACTTGGCAATCTACTCCAGTAACACTACAGACCTCTGAGATAGTTAAGCAACACAGTATTTTTCTTCTTTCTGAATGTGGTTTGATAACACACTCATGAAACATTAATTTCAAATGAGAAGTCTTACCAATCTGTAACAAAGGCCTTTTGTGAGGTAATGTAGTAGCCATTAGTTACCAGGGAGAAAGATAGTAGTTTTGGGGTGTGCCCTTCAGTCTTAGTGGCTCATGCTAGTCAAGGGCCTGTGCAGGTTATTTAGCTGCCATGAGAAGATCACTCAAAAATTATTAAAAAAAAAAATAAAAAAAGCTATCAGTTACACATTACACATATATCTGAGAGATGCCATACTTAAAAGCTACTTAAATAGCATTATCAGCCTTATATTCATCGCATTTACCTGATTTGTCTGCGTCCTTTTTCAGCAGTGTTAGTGAATAACAAATGTTATTAAATAGCTTCAACACAGAATAGAAATGGAATGCACAGATTTTTAGTAGAGGATGTAAAAAGCTTATCAGAAATGCTCTTACTGAGAGGATTAAACTCCCAGCTAAAATGTGAAACAAAGAGTTATTTGGTCTACAGCTGTTTAAATGTTTAAAAAAATAAAAGAACCCACTTTGAAGTCTTCAGTAGTTCAGAAAAGCTAAACAGAAGGAATGTTATTTCCAAGTAATCCTGAAATAAATGGTGTATGTATGTGTGTATATATGTAAATATATATCAGCTTGCATGTTAACACAGTACAAACTGAACACACTTGGTATTTTTTTGTCACACAAATAAATGTTTTGCTGTAATGTTAAAAGTTTTGATACATATTTCCATTAGTATCATAAAATATTAATCTAGCATTTGATAAAAAAAATTGTGCAGAAGTTTTTATCTAGAGCCACTCTAGCAAATTCTACCTTTTTTCCTGGCAAATTATATACTGCATTTAAAATTTTAGTTAACTTGAATACCAAATTGGTCTATTGGTCTTTTGGAGATGAATGAAGTGTTAAAATTTTTCTCTCGCATTTTTTTAAGGTCTTTCAAGTTGCATATGTCATCATCAAATCTGCTAATGCTCCACGACCTGGAAACTGGATTTTGGAACGCTCCATAGATGGCACAGAGTTCAAACCATGGCAGTACTATGCAATTAGCGACACAGAGTGTTTAACTCGTTATAATATTACACCAAGAGTTGGGCCGCCAACTTACAAGAGAGATGATGAAGTGATCTGCACCTCTTACTATTCCAGACTAGTTCCTCTGGAACATGGAGAGGTATATTTGTTTTTGCACCTGTGGTTTTTGAGTATGAACTCAGACTTGAAAACATTTGCATCCCAGTTAGAGTTCAACTCCCTCAGCACTACCAGATGATCTGTTATTCTTTAATTTTACTATCTTTACATCATATACCAGTATAGCAAGCTTCTAAAAGTTAGGGTAACTTGTCATTCACTCCACGTATTCCTATTATTCAATCCTTTATTCTCTCCCTCCCTATAAACTGTGTAGTAGTAGTTCCTTTATTCTAGAGACAACTACAACAGAAATTCTATGTTCTGCTAGGTTTTTCATTTAATAACAAAAATTCCTGTGTTAGGAACACCTGGTGGTGAGATAAGGCTGTAAGAACTGTTGAAGTGCTAGGCACAGCTGGAGCTCCTAAACTGGCCTTGGCATTATTTCAGGGACCTTATATAATTAGAAGAATTATGAGTTGTGCAGCCTCACTGTTGATTGTTCTTTCTTTTAGCAAACTCTGTTAACTGTACTTGTGTCATTTATTTAATAGAGGCAGCCACATGAAGAAATGATACATTGAAACCAGAGATGTACAAAGAATTGGGTGGCACATGTACAATCAACAGCACTATCTGGAACATTTCTAAATGTGATAACATAAAAACATAACAGAAGCATTAAAAAAGAAAGTCCAAATTGAATTGCTGTCACAAAGAACAGACTGCTCCTTTGTAGCTGAAACTGCAGGCAGACATGAGTATTCCTTGCACAGAGAATCTCAAAACCTATATTAGGCACACCTATATTCCTGGCACTCTTTTAAGAATATGTATTATTAGTGCTTTACAATTGGTTCTGGTCAGAATAATAACCATAAATATGGGGCTCTCAGAAGTCCTGCAAATCAGCTGGTCTCTACAAACATCCGCCTTTTTTTTAGCACTTGTTACAAGCTGCTGTTCTATGCTTTGCTTGTAATGCTTGTCTGAAAGAACAAATAGGGTAAAAGGACCACATGTCTAAATGTGTATGTAACCAAACGGCATTTCAGCTAACTCAGACATTTTGCCAGGTTTAAAGAGGTATAACAGCACAGTTGTATATTCTATCAACCTGAACCATACTGCTTGAAAATCAGCTTCCAGTAATTTATGTTATGAAGTCAGAGTTTGTGTTAAATTCCAAGGCTAAAACTGCAATTGCTGGGAAATAGTCTTCAATTAAGGAGCATAAATAACGCAAACATGTATAAACCAAATATATTGGTATACTTACTATACCAATAATAATCATATGTAAGCAGTATATTAGCCAAATATAGCAGTGAACACGGAGAATTATTCTTTTTCTTTGTTAACACGTTAGTATCTACTCCTACTGTTTCGTCCTTTTCCTGGTAGGAAAGATTCCTGTATAAATTACAGTGCATTTTTACAAAATTTCTACTGCTCTACCCAATTGGTAGGTTTAGAATTGAGATGTGTATAAAATTTCACTTTTCATTACTTGAAAGCGCTATTCGTGAGCAGAGAGAATACATATTCATATACATATACATATTGAATTGGAGCTAGAGGCAGGAGAAACTAAAATGAAATGCCAGGTATTATTTGACAGTAGTGGACAAAATTCAAACTGTAAATTCAATGTAATATGTGAGACAAAATTGCTCTGCATAAGTGATATGCTTTGCAGTTTAAAGCGTAGCAGATGAATTCCGAGCATGACTCTTGTGATGGACGATAGATGTACTCTTTGACATCTGTTTGTGGCATGTTGGTCTCATTTTGTACTTTCTCCCTCAAAATGTAGCACAAACTGTGTGGTCCTGAGTTGCTTTGGAAAGGAGCAGGGAGCTGTTGCTAAAATAAATTGCACATCTTGAGACCAAAAGCCATCTTACTGGAGCCAGCATGGGATTGTGTAGACAGAGAGATGGAGACCAGATGGGTGGTTTTGCGGTGGCAGCCTTCAGCTTTCAGTTGTCATCCAACTTGTGGCTTCCCACTGTACTCTCTTATCACCGAGAGTTCCTTGCTGACTAGGCAGCTCCATCCCAATGGGATATAGGATTAATGTCTCCATACTGAGCATGTGCTCAGTTATAGTTTGCAGTATTTACAAATTGTGCAGGAAAGATCTGTAATGGCAAAATTTCGCTTATGGCTGGAGTTACATGTTCCATGTCAGTAAGGAAGATGAAGAAAAACAGAGGAAGTAACGATTAGCCTGTGGTTCTTCTCCTTATGCTATTTCCACAAAAGTCCAGGAACATGAGACTTTACAATGAGACAAGAGTGGTGGTTTCAGAACCTTGTAAATTGGGAAGCAAGAATCCTACCTGCTGGTTGAGAGTGGGGAATATAATTTTAATTAATTTAACATCTCACTATCCTGAGTTTCTGAAAAACAAACTTAAGTGTTACATGTTTATTTCTCACACTAAGATGTTGTTGTAAATGGATAGCAGTTACATTTATGATTAATTCAGAGCCTCTTCCTAGATTCACACATCTCTGATCAACGGCAGGCCTAGCGCTGATGATCCTTCACAAAAGCTTTTGGAATTTACTTCTGCGCGATACATTCGCCTACGACTGCAGCGTATTAGAACCCTTAATGCTGACCTCATGACTCTCAGCCATCACGATCCAAAAGAACTCGATCCCATTGTTACCAGAAGGGTAAGCTGATTGTTCAGAAACACTGCTCAGTAAGACAGGGTGGGACAGCCTTTTCTGGTCTCTGAGAAACTACTTCAACTTTGCCATCCACTGAATTGTTCTGAAAGGTTGTTAACAGATTTTTCCTTTCCTTCCGATGTTATTAACATGATATTTTGCCAGAGACAACTCTATCTGTTTTTAAAAGATGTCATTTGTCAAGTGTCATTTGAGGTTGCTCTTTATGCAACTGCAGTACGATTTCTAATGCATTAAGGATTTCAGTGGTCTGATTCATAAAGAGAATTGTTTGAAAATCTTGCCATGATGAATTTTCTTCACTTTTTTTTTTTTTTAAGGCATTTTAATCAATTGTTTTTAAGGCCAGAAATAATAATAATTTACACAAATACACATTTGATTTTGAAAGTGGGGAAGCTGAGACAGCAAAACACTTTGACTGCCTCAGCATCTTACAGAAACATGATTTTGGAGCTCCTAGTAACAGCGCTTGCCATAATTAAATTTTCTGCAATATTTCTGCTTTATAATTTAACTGTTTTGACATCTTCTTAATTTACCTAAAATTGGTGAGCTAAGTGGTCAGTGGCTTCAAGTTCTTCTACGAAGTTAGAATTTCTGAGGACAGAAAAATACAAGAAATGTTCATTTCTCCACTCTTTTTTGAGTATTTCTTTAAGAACATCCACAAGCAGCTAAGCTAGAGTAGAATCTAGAGTCCTCCCCACTTTCACTGCAACCTGCCTCTTGCGTTTGTGGCTTCTCTGATCCAGGCAATCCTTGTGCAGAGATGCTGCTTCTTGCCGAACTATTACACATGCAGCAGTGTGACTGTGTGTTGAGGAGGAAACTAGGAGTGTATGGTGCTATGAAGTCTGGTTGAGTAGCTGGGTATAGAAGGTAGAAAGGAACCTGTCTCTTAGCAGACTTTGGTAGGTACTTTTAGCAGGCAGCCCTGCTCTCATCTTGAGCAGAGGTGCCTGTTCAGTTGTAGCATTTCTGAAGCAAAAAAAATCTGTATGTTCTGCTCATTCCATCTGCCTCATGTGGGAGCTGCTAGCATGAGGACTGCATGCACTGAGGACTGAACAGCTGTTCCTGCTGTGCTTTACTGGACACAAGAAAACAGTTAACACAACGGCTAAACTGATGAGATGTTCCCATGGAGCAGCCTGGTAGATATTTGGATACATTGATAGTATTGTAATATCAAGAAATACACCCCAAAAAGGGATTTTTGACACGAAATCATACAAACATGCAGTTTACATGGAGAACAAGGGTTCTGAGAATAAACATTTCCATTGCTTTCATACTCTACATTGTTGTGTAATCCAAAGCTTAGTACTAGCCTAGCCAGCATAATTTAGTGCATTTTGCATGAAAAGCTACACACCTTCATCTCCGTAAGGTGTGAGATTTACTGGGTCAGGGTTCCCAAGTCCTGATATCTCACTCAGTGTCCCTACACTGTGCAGTCAATGACAAAAAGGTAATCACTTCCACATTTCTGCATTCCATTTCTGTTCTTTTTGAAGGCATGACATCTGGTTGTTGATACCCATTTTATCAGTGATCTCGTATATAATCAAAACCGCTGAAGCAGAACTTTTCTAAGAGTTCAACAGCAGTTTTGTTTCTGTATTTAATTTCTTTATTTATTTCTCTCTGTAGCATTTGGTTAGCATTGGTCTCTTGTTCAACTTCAAGCTGTGCACAGCTGCTGTGAGACATATACACTATGAGTTTTAAGAAAACAAGATAAAAGGGAAGAAATGGCAATGGAGTGAGCTACTTGGTCCTCCAACTTCTCCCAGTCTGGATCTCCTTTTTTGTACATAAGGACTTAATGCTCATTAAATTATTTATGTATTGTAATCCAACACCACAACAATTAAAAAAAAAAGACTAAAATGCTAAACATCATAAAAATTTTAAAGACATTAAAAATTCTGTGTTCAATCAAAGAGGCTAGTTTGCTCCAACTCCAAGATCCTTAAAAAAAAAACAAAACAACAGTCCGTGAAGTCACCAGGTCTGACCACCCAGGACCAACTCTTCCTCTTGAAGCAGATGACTGTAGGGTTGTTAGGTCTCAGAGTCTTGAACTTTTTGCTTAGAAGTGTAGTCAAAAAAGTATTTCTTTTCATTCCTCTGTAGTACATACTTCCCCGGATACCAACAGGCCAACCATGTTGATACTCTGGCTGTAACTGAACCCACATGGTCTTTCCTGCCTTTTCTTTGCCTTGCAAGTTAAATCCTTTCCTTACACATGCTGCTTTTGCTCACCACATGATAATATAAATAGATACTATTCTACTGTATCACTGAATTTCAAGCTAAAAATTTGGATAGCATAGAACCGTGTCTCACACTAGTAGGAAGGAGTTTGTCTGGAATAAAGTGCACAAAGAGATTTTAAAGGAAGGCAGAGTTCTCATTTTAGAAAGCATACTCAGACTTCACAAACTTAAATTCAAAAATAGCAGTTGTTCTTCTTCATTGCTTTTATAAGGTGAAAAAAGGCTCTCATAAAAGCAAATTTTGGCTTAAGTCACATTCAGTGATATTTCCTGAAGCTTAGGAGTTGTGTGTGCTTCTTTATACTTAAGAGTTAATCACTGCTTTGAACCACTGCGGAAAAACATAGGAAAAATATAAAAATTCGCTAAATGAAAGGCTTCTCCAGGTAAGAGAAATTCAAAGTCTTTTGTACTTTGCAAGCATTTTTCAAGTAAAAAAATAGAGATGTGCTGTCATTTTATTATGTAGGAGGGAAGACAGAAATACGTATAAATCTATTCACCTTTTTTCTATCTTTGATTTTTGTAGTACTACTATTCAATAAAGGACATCTCTGTTGGTGGCATGTGTATTTGCTATGGACACGCTCGAAGCTGCCCCCTGGATGAAGTCACAAAGGTATTCTTTAATCTCACTGATCTATTTTCACAATATAACTAGTCCAATTTGCCTAAGGTGAATGGAAAATAGAGTCTAAAAGAGATCTTATTACATGATGCATACAAATGATTTGCTATAATTTTTTTCTTTTGCTTTGTAAGCATATCTGGGTCTCTGGTAATTCAACTTTTTTTGAAATGAACTCTTTCTCTTTGATGTTGAAATTAAATGGTTTGAGGATCTTCAGATATTGCCTGTTTTGCAACACAGGAGAGTTGCCCTTCCTTTTGTAGAAAGACTATTTTTCAGTAGTTAACATAGCATGGTTGTGGAGCATTTATTATTGCCTTATTTTGGGAGTAAAGCTGATATTAGACAGATTTTTGGGAACACTGAGAAATTATTCTTTTAAAATTATTTAAAGAATTTTTTTTCTTAGAAATTGCAGTGCCAGTGTGAGCATAACACATGTGGCGAGAGCTGTAACAGATGCTGTCCGGGTTACCATCAAAAACTGTGGAGACCAGGAACCATTTCTGCTGGGAACAAATGTGAGAGTAAGTTTGCACAAACATTTAGATAAATTCATTAAGAATTATATTCTTTCTGGAAGTTGCTTTTCATAGAAATTTACACTAATTCTCCAAAGCATCCAAAAATTACCTACCTTAGTCATAGCTGTTTAGATCTTTTTAAGTATTCTACCCAATACAACTGTTAGGCTCATAGACATGTCATGCAATAAAACTTTCAAAGAGGATCAGACAAAAGAGTCTTGGAGATTTATTATACTCGTGTAAAAACCAGCAGCTTCGCATCAATCATTTTGTTAGCTAATTGAAATGCAGATTTCTTACTTGATCATAAATTTCAACAGATTAAAAAAAAAACCTTTGTTCTGGTAACAAATGTTTTGAAATAAATTGTCCCACTGCTTTCCATATTATTTGATGGATTGAATTAAGCTGTTCCAATGAGTGTCTCAAGGGCCAGCTAGTGCATTTTCCCTCTGCATCACTAATGCCTGGCACTAGCTGCAGACAGTTAAGAACCAAAGGACAGAATATTTAAGAGCAGTTAATAGTGATAGCGCACATCAGTATTGGCATCACTCCTCACAGGAGTGTGATTTACGGAATACTGCCAAAAGGAATGCTATTGAAGCAGTGACAGTATTTGTGAAATGTGCTTACTTGCTAAGAAACAGAATATATTTGAGACTGCTGAAGCATACAGCGTGGTTAATGGGAAGAAAATCACACTTCTGAAATGAATTTATATGCTCTCCTTCTTGCATTTCCACTTTGGAAAGCATCAATGTTGTAGGAACTGTTACACAACATAAATAATAAAAAAATGTATTTCTTTTCTGTTCCTTCTTAGAGTGCAACTGTCATAACAAAGCTGAGGATTGTTATTACAATCAGAGTATTGCAGATCAAAAAAGGAGCATGAATATTCATGGCCAGTACACAGGAGGTGGTGTCTGTTTAAACTGTTCTCAACATACTACTGGAATCAACTGTGAAATGTGTGCTGATGGATATTTTAGACCACAGAAAGTAAGATTTGGAAAATAACATCCTAGTGTTTTGGTTAATGATAGTGTGATATGATATATATTTCAACTCATTGTTCATTCAAACATATATTCATTGCAGAATAACCAAAAACTGTACGTGATTTTTTTTTTAATAGATTACATACCACCAAAACTTCCAGAGAAAAGCATAAAATGCTTGTGAGGAAGTGCAGGTCTTATTGCTTTAAAAGAAGCTGTTGTAGAACAAAAGAATAAGTAGATATGTTTTCCTAGAATGGAAATGTAATTGTGATAGGAAACCTTTTTCTCATTTGGATAAACCTCTAAAAAGTGCTAACATTAAAGATTCAGTGTCTTCATAAGTGCCAAAATTGTGTCCTGTACTATAACAGCCCATTTCAACCAATGTTATAAAGGGTCCTTTCATGGTTTTAAGGTTGAACTCTGCTTCGTGAAATATGATGTCAAAAATTCTTCCTCTTGATGTGTTTATTGTAGAATATGTGGTCTCTAAGCCTACTTTCCTGTTTATTGACAAGTGTGACTCTTTGGAAAAATGACCTAAGTTCCACAAAAGACATTCATTATTGTATGTCTATTGAGTAAATGTGAAGTTCCTGCAGCGTTAGAAGTCCCCACAAGAAAGAGAAACTGAATTTCTTTCCCACAGGGTCTTACTACAGAAAATTTTCACACATATACAAAAGCCCGTGCTTTAGAAATCCAACATAAATAGATGCAGAGAGGAAGGGTGAGTCTGTGTGAATTTGATTAGACAGCACCTACAGCCAATACAAAGAAGAATTAAACCTAAGTCTGAGATTGGCTAATTCGCTTGTTATAAGCAGCACTGAAGAAAAGTATTCAATTCCTAGCTAACAAATACATGTCCATGAGTCATTATATATTTGCTTTACATTTCAAGTACCTCAAAGGAAAATTTCAGGTTTCCCTTAAAAAAAAAAAAAGGAAATCCTTGCCATAAAATTGCATTGCCTTGTAGTTCAAAGCTGTATAGATTTTGAAGTTGGTACAAATCTTCATGAGTAGATAATCTGTCTTCCCGCTGAACACAGAGCCAAGGATTTCTTCTCATTTCCTTCCTCTTTGAACTGGAGTGTCTTTGCTACAAGTGCCCATTCTTGTATCAAACATTTCCACTATCTTTGGCAAGCCATCACAGTGATTAATTGCTGTCATACTAAAAAATATTTAGACTATATGTGTCAGGCAACAACTTCCAAACATTAGTTACTCTACCTTTGACTGTGCTGTTGAAGACCAAATCGTGTTCCTATAACTAAGTGTTTTTCTTGATTGCAATCCCCTAACCTTCTGTTTGCTAAAATTGCATCGAGTCCCTTGATCTGTTGCTGCATAGCAGTATTTCTGGTTTTCATTCATATTAGTTTCACAGACAAGAAACAGATGTAACATTATTTTTCCCAGTTAATAACTTGGGAATTTGACAGAGAATATTTGTTTTGTAGGTTTCTCCCTATGACGATCATCCATGCTATCCTTGTGGCTGCGATCCATTTGGGTCTCTGAGTTCTGTCTGTGTTAAAGATGATCACCAGTCTGATTCACAGCATGGTAAGGGAGCAGAAAATGTTATTTTCTCTAAACTTCAAATCTTGCTAACGTTTCTGGGCAGTGAAGGTATGAGGGAACAGTACCTTCTTGTCAGTGGCTGCCAGTTAGGTAGCACTTCAGAACAATGGTAAATATTTAGAAAGGAGAGGTGAAGGAAATGTCAGGTTCCTGAATATGGTCTTGTGTGGGAGATGACAAGCTCTGAGTATGTGAAACAATGAGAAGGATTGAAATCTGACGCTGTTGCTTATGAATGCTATTATAACTGTCACAAAATGAAATAGGCTGCAGTTTCTGCGCATCTGGTACTCTAAGAACAAAAAATAGATGGTGAAGCTGACATTATGCCAAGTACCTAGGTGGAATGTACAGAGTGTAATAAAAAAGGAATGCTGAGTTACTCATATGTTCTGAGACATCTTAAATCCAGCGTGCTGCCTTCTCTTACCTTTCTGTTTTTGCTCTTCAAGGGACTTGGCCAGGGCAGTGTCAGTGCAGAGATGGTTACACAGGAGAAAAATGTGACCGTTGTGCATTTGGGTATCGGGGTTATCCAAACTGCTTGCGTTGCAACTGCAGCCTAATTGGTAGCATTAATGAAGATCCATGCACAGAACCTTGTCTTTGCAAAGTGAGTATTAAGCTCTCATTTCTGTTTAAAAGGCAACTGTGGAATGAGTTTGTAAATTCTTTTTTTTTTTTTTTTTTTTTAGTAAGAAAAACTTCTGCATTAACTAGAGACCTCACTTCTTTTATATCAAATAACTTGGTGTGACTGTACACACAACAAACTAAAACGTAAAATTACTAACTATTCTCTGTACTTAAAATATACGGTATCATATGTTGAATAGTTTGTTATATTTTTTGAATATTCTGTATGCTTTTTTCTATAAAAATGGTCCTGACTGACATTAAAACTGAATAATAACTGCAGTTATGAGTGTAAGAAAGAATCTTAGAGGGAATGACAGTGTACCTAGCTGGGTTTGTTTTTAGCAATGAGCTAATGTTTCTCTTAAAAGCCACTAACCACATGTAAATAATGGGTGTGTTTATAACACCTGCTTTTTGCAAAGTAACTGTGCATTTGGGTGAAACTTTTGGAATGACTAAATTAGACATATGTATGAAATCTGATTGTATTTGATTACAAACTATAAACCATCAATAATTTTAACAAAAAAAAAAAAAACAAAAAACCAAAGCAGATTTTCCGTGACTGCTTTTATTTTTGGTAAATGTTCAGTATCCTTGAAATATCTTGCAGCTGTAGATTCTAAACTGTATTATAGAGCTCTGTATCTTTATTTAAAGAAGTAACACACAATTTTTTGAACCAAATGTTAACCAGTAGGTTATATATTTGTTGCCAAGTATGACAGCAAGTAGGAGCCAAAAAACGCCATGGTTTGTTGGACAGATCTTCTGAAACTGCTTAGTTTTTTTGCATGATTTATCTAATCCAAATCATTAAATGTATAAATAACCAGAGTCCTGAAAAAAGGAATAGTTTGAACAGACAATTTAAATGAGGGAAAAAAAAAGAAACAACTATTTTGCTTTCTTTTGAGCTAGAGTAACACTATTAGAGCTGTTGCAGCTTATGGGTGAACATTTTGGTATGAACTGGACAAGAAACTGTTTCCTTTCAGAGGACGAGCCTAGCGTACAGATTTTTTTTTGGACAGATCACTGAGAGTGTCACTAGCTGTCAGCACAATTACGTTGGAGAAGGAAGCTGTGTGCTACAAATATTAAATGAAGTTGACAGAATTTCTAGTTTCTAAGCCTACATAGGCTGTGTAAACTCAGTAACACAAGTGATTCCCTTTTACATTCTGAATATAATCGTAATATTTGATTATCATAATATTTGATTATTTGTGAAACACAGCTGTCACAGTCTAATACTCTCTGACCAAATATTTCTGGATTTAAAAAAAATGATTCAGCAGTGTACTGAATTCACTATGCAAGGACAAAACAGCAATTGCAATACAAAGTAGAATCACAGTACAAATGTGGTTCTCATTTGGGAACTCATGTGGTCTTCATATACTCATGGTAGTATCAAAAGTCATCTTTACATACTCACAGTACTGGGTGTCCCTACCTGCTGGGAAGGAATGTGTGTTGACACCAGCTCAAGCTTTTTACTCTTTTCAAAATTCTTTTGTCAATTTTTTTTAAGTTTGTATGTTCTGTTTTGATCTGAGCACTGTATTCACTACCCTCCCTCCCATGCTGGTCTGGCTAACTTAGGGAGACATTCACACTTTTAAAATAAACTCCAAGGAGAGTTTTCACTTGTTGATCCATTTAAATGTTGCCATCTGTTTATTTAAAACAAAGGCTGTCCTCCAGACCCCTTTGTGCTGAGATAAAGTCTTCTATGCAATAGTCACTCTCTGGATTATTCCCAGAACTTCATGGGCACGCATCCCTTGCTTTCAGTCCTCTTCCATTGTAGAGGCTTAATCAGAGAGTCACATCCCATCCCTACAGTCTAGTCAGTCACAGCAGCTCTTGAGGTCTAGCCATCGAATAAGGTTCTTAGTATTCATTAGGAAATAAGAAGTCATTTCATCCAGGTAAAGTTACAGAGACAAAAGGAACATGCGATCCCAGTGTACTGTGAAAAAAGAAATAAAGAAGTTGGAAAAAACCACACAGTTATTGTTTCTGTAAAAATCCAATATTCCAAAAGCCCATTGTTTCAGGATAATCTCAGATTTCCCTTTATATGGTACTTTTCCTATATTTATGGGGATCTGTTAGGCCAGGGCTTGAGCTGGTGATGGAACACCTGGTGAAGGGGTTGTTTGTCCAGGGGGCATAGGCACATTTTTTGCACCTTTGCTTTCCATGTGCGCAAAAGGAGTGGATCCCGGGCCGAGCCATGCTTGGCTCATATATGGGCAGCCATTGAAGAGGGAGCAGCAATTGGACTTAGGCTGCTTTTTGAAAGAGAGTGGTGCATGGTCAGAGAGCCCCTTGTGCCTGCTCACAAATACTTTACCTGCTACCATGAAGAACCTGCCAGAAAAGTATTTTGCTTCTTTGTGAGCAGAATAAATATTAACAAATTAAAAAGCAATCATCCTCCTCCTTTGAACGAAAGCTAGAGAAATTGCCTAGCTTTTTCATGTGGTTTGTAGAACTGATCTGTATTTTTGCTTATAAAAGTTCATAACCTACCAGCTTAGAGAGAGGCCTTATGTAAACTTGATATGCCAAATGCTGGTCCTCAAGACTAAACTGTTGGTAGTGTTGCTACTAAAGGGCTCAGATTTTTCTCTGGCAATCCAGAAAGTCACTCAGTGAAACCAAATTTAATGTAAGTCTGGAACTGGGAGTGGCTCTTCTGATCGAACTGGAGGCTGCTTTTCAGGGTGCAATTTGGTCCACAGGCTTCACATTTCAAATTGCACTGCAGAGCTCATACAGGCTTTCTTGAAAGAGTAATACAGATATGCAGGACACTGTATGCCCTGCAGTCTTGGTGTCATCATCACATGTAGCAGGGATCTTTGTGAGGTTCTCTGTAGGCTGAGATAGAACAGTGATGTCTTGTTCTGATATGAAGCACGGTCAGGGACAAGGGTAGTGGGAAAGTGTTTTGCATCTTACTGTATAGAGGTACCCACTGAAATCTACTTGCAGAATTTGATGGTGATTTACTCAATGTTTTTTATACTTGTTTCTCAGAATTTTTTGTTTAAACTGTTCCAATAAGTAGCTGCATAACATCTATACAAATTTAACAAGGAAAAATATTGAGTGTCCTGCTTTGGGTGTTTTTGTGCTTTTTTTTTTTTTTTTTTTTTTTTTTTTTTTTACCCCTATAAATGGTATTTTGAAAGAGGTATGTAGCACGCTGTCGTAAAGTGCCCACTTTGCACAGTAATGAAGCATCAGGCCAGTGTTAGGAACTAAAGGTGTTGATATGTGATATTCCTCTAGGAATAGGTGGCAGTGGAGTGGTGGGATGATTGTGGGGTGCAAGTGTGAATGACTGCTTGAGGAACTGTTGCCTTGAAACTGGCTGTGGTGGCCTGAAGAGGCAAGCTGTGCTGTAGGTACACTTAATTTCTTCAGAGTAAGCTAGAAATCCATTCTACTCGAGAAACATACAGACAAACTGACAGAGGACTTTCAAACCCTATCTGTGTGCTGAAGTTTCACTGAACCTATATCAGGGTATATTTAAATTTTGATGAACTAGCAAATTCTGATAACTCTCTCCAATCAGTTTTAATTTTAAGTTTTGAATCTTATTCAATCAGCCTGTTATACTGAAATCTGTGTTCTTTTATAACGTTCTTAATGCTGTTATACCTAAATCCCATGTAAACCACTGTAATTGTTACCATAATAATGCTGATGTGAAACAATTGTTATATGCCATTCACAGGAAAATGTAGAAGGTGAAAACTGTGACCTCTGTAAACCAGGATTCTACAACCTGCAAGAGAGAAATCCTCAAGGCTGCACAGAATGCTTCTGTTTTGGGGTTTCTGATGTCTGTGACAGCCTAACATGGCCCATCAGTCAGGTATTATATGTTATATTAGTGACCTAATATTCTTACCTCAGGCAGCTGCAACGTGTACTGTATTTCTCTTTGACGTGCACCTGAGCTAACTCTAAATTCTGGCACGTATATCCTTACAGAGAAATGGATTTTCAACATCATTTGACAGCTCTGAGGTAGTCAGTATGTCATTTCATTGCAGGCTTTAGCTGCTGGCTTGCATTAACACCGGAAGCATAGTTAATGAAAGTCTGATGGATTCCATAGTTCACATGAATATCTGTGGATGGGTTTTGTGACTGCTTTCTCTTGCAGATTTCAGACATGGCTGGATGGCTTATTACTGATCTGTATAACGCAAAGGGTGTGCAACCTCAGCGAGGCCAATTTGATGGTCCCCGTCAAATAAGCATCAACAACACTGATGCTGTGAAAATTCTGAAACATACTTACTACTGGTCAGCACCTGAACCATATCTAGGAAATAAAGTGAGTTCTTGCTTGGAGTCAAAACTCTTAATTTCCCTACATTAATTATACTATATTGCTCTCAAAACACTGTACGTAAACAGTAGCTAATCAAAATGTTTACTTACTGAGATGTTAATATACAAAAAATTCATCTCTGTGTCCCTGTACTTTTTCTCTTGCATCTTTCATGTATAGCATAAAGCATTGTCTTTCAGTTTGATGCTGTATTTCTATGCACTGAAACCTTCAGAACTGCTGTGTATGTTCTTTGGTTAGCTCATGAGAAGTAATAAAAATATGAATATAGTTGAAATATATTTATAACTTCTATAATTAAAAAGTACAAATAAAAGCCAAGTTTACCAGACTTCTCAACCTGTCTCTGTTCCTCAAAGCATAATATTCCTGGCTAAGTATAGTGCAGAATCCCCCTCTTGCTGTTTGAGCTCACCCCACACCACTTTGTTCTCAGCCTATCTTTGACTAGACAATATATTCTCTTTTTCTTGATTGTTACTAACTTTCTTGCTCACATTCCCTATACTCGTGACTCCTGTCTCAAAGCAAGTGCCCTTCACCATCTTTATGGCCTTTTGATGGACTCTCACCATTATTTCCACATTTGTACTGTACTGACAAGCCCAAAAATGGATGAGGAACTTCATGTGTGATTTCACTAGTGCTGAGTGTAGAGGTGACCTCACTTCTTCAATTATTTTCAGTACAATCTCTTTGCTCATGCACATTTATTTGAACAGACAAAATGAATGCAAGTCTAATAAGTATAACTTTAAGGAGTAGTTTTTCACAGGAGAATGTTCACTCAAATTCTTACTTGATGTACCTTTAATGTAGGTCAAACTGCTAAAACTCTTTCACTTACTTTGAGTCAGCAGCAGATGTGGAGTTGTGGAGCATGAAGGTGGAATATGGAATGTGAATAACTCCAGCATGCTTTGCCTTTTGGCTAGGACAGTAGCATAAACCTCTGCTGTTGAAAGACCTGTGGGTGTATTGCTGAAACTTATCTAAATCTTCTGTAGAGCCTTCGGCTGACTTTCCCCACTGGAACAGCAGCAACAAGCCAGCACTTGTCCCTATGCTTATAGGCACAGCCTGTTAATTTTTCCTTGGAAAGTAGTGTTTGCGAGCCAATCTGTTCTTTTATTCTGGGGCAAATACACTGGACTTTGTCATTTCTCTTTGTGTTGATTGGAGGTTGTGTTGTTAAGGCTTTCTTTTTTATTATTTCAGCTCACAGCTTTTGGTGGGGATTTGAAGTATACCGTGTCTTACGACATTCCGATGGACAGTATGGACAGTGATATAGTATCTAGCGTGGATGTCATCATTAAGGTGGATGGTTTTCAGCTGGCTACTACTCAAACATTATTAGAAATCCATGAATAGGTTAAAAAAAAAAAAAAAAGGAACATAAAATAGTATTTATGTAACAGTAATTTTTAATTCCTCCCTAGATCTAATTTTTAAATCATGTTTTGAAAGTCACTATGAAGATTTTCTTGCTACTCAGTTCTCTCCTATTCTGCTTTGTTTCTCTGAAGGTGTAGGCAGATAATTCTATTCTTATTTTTAGAAAATAAATACCTAAATCTTAACCTTGCTAAAAACAGGAGGTGGTAATTGCTAAATGAGCAACATTCTGTTTAAAAGGCAACTACAATAAGCTGGATTAATTTATGTTTATGAAACAGATGAATATTTGTTCTGTTTGTTTACTTTTCTGTAGTTATATTGCAGTTAAAAGCTAAGGCTCCATATGAAGTTCAGGCACCTCTGAAAAAGCTGTATTTTGTCATATGTGCTTATTAATAGAGCAAAGCAGAAAAAAAAATTGTTTTGTAGAGTTTGATTTTTAATTTAATTCTTTTTCTAAAAGAAAATCAAGTGTCTCTGAAGCCTCTGAACTAAAAGAATGGGATTGTAATCTTCCTGAATCTATGGAAAATACAGACATTTTATTTTTAATTTTTTTTTTTTTTTTTTTTTTTAAAGAAATCTTGCTTCTTTTCTACGTTATCTGGATGTGCATCTGACACTAAATGTAACAGCTAAATGAGATTTCCATATAGATACGAAAAATGTTTTCTGTATTTCACTTTCAGGGCAACGGTCAGATTTTGAGCACAAGAGCAGCGGGTTTGTCATTACAGCCCTATGAGGAGTACTCTAATTCAGTGAGATTGGTATCAGACAATTTTATAGATTTCAATACAAAAAAAGCCATAGACCGAGAAAGGCTGATGACTGTTCTGGTGAATGTGACCCATCTTCTGATCAGGGCCAACTACAACATTGCCAAAAAAGCTGTGTACAGGTAAGGGACAGAAAATACTAAAATTAATCTATATACTCATGTTATTTTCGTGCATGTGTAGAACTGCTTGTGGTTCCTGTAGTTTTGCATTAACAATTTCTAGAAGAAAACATCCTTCATTGAATTTTTTTTTAAGACTAGTGTTGTCCACATTCATGTGGAATGTGCAGAAAAGGACACGCGGTTGTTCTAGGGATATGTAAAGCAGAATCATTGTTTTCTACCTTAAAGGAATATTCCCTAAAGCCCTATTACAATGGCAGCTTTGTTAGAGAGAAATACCTCCTAAACTCTCAGAAGTGTGCTTATTTTGGTATGTTGCAAGTTAATCCGTCACTGATGATTGAGAACCGACCAATAAAGAAGCTGGCTGTAATTTCTTTTAATATCTGTTTGTAGATGTTCTGATGGTCATTTCTAAGGGAATGCTTAATAGGAAAATTGGTCTGGGCTGGTTTACCTGATCATTTCATAGTCTCAAGTCAGCATTAGCAGTATCTTTATCAGTTCTTGCAGATCTCTCTTACCTGTTCTCCAAATTATACAGGAATAAAATGGTACTGGTCTCAAGTGAATCAGTTCCAGTGCTTCATCACTTATTTACTTCCCTTAGCCTTACCAGTAGCCTTTCTTCCTCATTCTCTAAATTGGTAGCATTTACCTTCGACATCATTATACCTGATAGCTAAGCATGAAGAAAATTCACTTTGTGCCCTTGGGGAGTGATTATGTCTTTAGGGATAGTGTGTTCAACTTTCTGGAATGTTTGTAAAGATTCACTTATCATTTTACTGGTTACTGAGAAAATTTACTCTACTGCAAAATGTTTTTGTTTGTGCTATTAGGGAGGTTTTGCCTTGCTTTGTAGTATACACCAACAGTGAACTGACGCTGTTTCTCACTACTTACCCACCTGCAATGTATGTCTAGTTCAGACATGATCACAGAATCACAGAATGGCCAGGGTTGGAAGGGACCTCAAGGATCATGAATCTCCAACCCCCCTGCCACATTCAGGGCCACCAGCCTCCCCATTTTATACTAGACCAGGCTGCCCTGGGCCCCATCCAACTTGGCCTTGAACACCTCTAGTAACATGATGTGGTTTAAACCTATCTTACCTCAGGACTGCAATAGAAGTCTGCTCCACTCACATACTTCTATAATGACAGACAGGGAGTTTTTGATTAAACCTCACTTCAGGAGAAGGCACCAAGTCAATGGGAATTAGAATAAGGATAACAGGATGGGGGCACAACTGCTTCCAGCTGAGAACTGCAAATGCAGTGACAACACTACCGTCATGGTCTTTTCAGATTTTAGACCATTCCTCAGCTATTGCTGCCAGGAAGCAACATACTCAGTGGTAACATACTCAGTAGTCCCAACCAAACTGCTTAAAATGAAATTTTGGGGAAAAAAACATTGTGATGTATTCATGCTTGATCCTAGGCTGGACTCAGTGACCCTGGACAATGCAAGTGCAAATGTGATAGATCTTTCTTCATCAGCAGATGTGGAATTCTGTGAATGTCCTCAAGGCTATACAGGAATATCATGTGAGGTAACTGTTTTGTGTGTGCAAACTGGTCTTTTTTTCTGAAAGGATCTAGGTTTTAAAGGCAAGCATCTTTTAATTACACTGCCATTAAAGTGTGTATTCTGTGGTGAAATGCTGTGTACTGTACACAATACCATAGATATTTTCTTTTTGATACACTGAATGGGATTTTAAGCTTACTTCTTGAATTCCATTTGGTGTCACTAAAAGATGATAATACATGTTACAGCATTAGTGTTGCAGGGGGAGTAGCTGTAAAAGCTCTGTGAAGCTGTTTCAGGCTTACCTTACTCACAAATAGCTCTTTTCCTAGATCTGAATTGCTCATTGCATTTCTGTTTTATGTAGTTAGGTTTATGAAGGGAATAAGAATCTTAGCAGGGTGGAATGCTAGTCTTCGGAAGATATCACAAGGGTCAAATGTGTAAGGCTAGGTGGCATTTTATGTATCCGTGAATAGAAGATTGTGGAGGCAGAGCACCACCTGCAGAACAGCAGGAATTATTTTGACAAATAATTTCAATATGAAGCCGTGTGCCATAGTATCATTAATGATTCTGCAGATGAGATAGACCATCTGTTTTTTATTGTCCTATAATACAGAAATTCATATGTTCATCTGCAGAAAACTGAACTTATGTGTCTCCAGGGTACAAAGGGCTGAATCAAAGTTTTATGGTGCTAATTCTTATTCCCTTCATCCAGTTCAAGTTTGCAGTGACATCAACAGAGTTGAAAGAGCATTCAGTTTACCACTGTGTGAACGAGTCAGTGGGTGGTCGGAAGTGGTCTCTTTGAAAATGATATGAGGCGCACATTTAACACATAATGCCGCTGCTTTTTCTCCTCATTTCTTTTCAGTCCTGTCTCCCTGGGTACTACCGAGTGGACGGAATACTCTTTGGTGGTATTTGTCAACCCTGCAAATGCAATGGGCATGCAACTGAATGTGATACTCAAGGTGTTTGCTTTGTAAGTTGTCCTCTGACGTGTTGTGTCTTAAGCATCTGTTTAGAAATTAGGAGAGCATTTTGTCTGTGGGAGACAAGTTTATAATGTATGTAAATTGCAAGCTATGGGTACAAATTGTGTATTACGCTTTCTTTCATTGTTTACCTACACTGCATGTATTGAGGTGACTCCAGTAAATTTTTCTCCATTAAAGATTTTATTTTATTTTATCATTTCAAGTATGGAATAATTAGAGCTAAAGAAAAAATAACAATGTATACTGACTAATAAAAATCTTAACTTTGCTTGCTCGAGCTGACAGTAAAACTTGAATAAAATTAAGCAGTGTGAATGCAGGTATGTATATCTTCCATGACTGACATCAGTGGAAGTTACACACTCCATTCTGAAGATTTAGCTTCCAGATCTCTCATGAAATGTAAAGATCTCTGAAAGGCAATGACTAAGCACCAGCAAGATATATATACCAAATTTGTTGCTGTCCAAGTTTGCAATATGCCAGATAAGATTAGATTCATGTTTAGGTAATATTTTGTAACGTAAAGTTACATTTTACAATTTAGGAAAAAAAAAGTTAGGAATTGTTGTAACTCAATTAAAAAAAAAAAACAAAAAACAAACAAACAAACAAACAAAAAAAATAACTTATTTTCAAAGTTGTTCATGGTTGTTTCCTTGCATCTTAATGCTGTATTGCATGCAGATTCCTGCAGAGATCCCTCAGGGGAGTGGAAAACCATCAAAAGTAAATATGAAGTTTTTTGCCATGTCTCACAGGCTTGTCAGCACAACACGACAGGACCTTTTTGTGATCAGTGCTTGCCTGGCTTTTATGGAAGTCCATCCCAAGGAACTCCTGAGGACTGCCAGCCCTGTGCCTGTCCTCTGAGCTCTGCTGCAAACAAGTAAGCTGCGTGTTTCGGATTTTCTGTTGCATCTTTAGCAAAATCGGAAAGTGAGTTAAAGGAAAATGTTGTGAAATCTAAAGGAGAAAGAGAGGGAACTATCTTTCTCTCTTCATTTAAGCCTGTGTCATAGAGACATTGTTTTGCTAGGTTGTCAAATGTAGTCTAAGACAGACTGAGTGAGCTCATGTAATTTGTATCGAAGTACAAAAAGAAATACTTAGACTCGTCCTTGAACTTGGAACAAATTCACTGTTATCTTTCGCGTTCAGAAAACAACATAAGGACGGAGCTGTTATGCCTGAAACAGTGGAGCTTGGTATGCATACTTGTCAAATTTGCTAGAAGAAGGGCCAGGCTCTTAGACAGTTCTAAAGTCGTCCTTTGAAATAAAAATCTCAAGAATTTTTGAAAAAGATAATTCTGTTTTGACAAATTGTGATGTTTAAAACGTTGGTGTTAATCTAGATACATGTGCGATTATGTGGTTTTATAGATATGTACATAGACTTGAAGAGTCTTGATATATTGAATTGCAGCTATCTTGTGTTTCTGTGTCTTAATATTAATTTCTACAAATACCATTGATAGTTTCAGTCCTACTTGCCAGCTGAGTGAAGGAGAGGGAATTGTCTGTGATAAATGTCTTCCAGGCTATACTGGCTCTCGGTGTGAAAGGTATGTATGTTAACTTTGGGTAAGGAATCTGTGGGTAAGGTGTGATTGTCATCATCCCATCTACTTTGAATTGTTTACATCACACGTACAAAACATTCCTAATAAATTTTTCCTCATTTTGTCCTTGCTTGTAATACACTGACTCTTTAGAGCAAATTTAACAGGAAATACTCTCTTGAGTCAGGAGTCATTTCTTTAGTCATTTCTGCTGCATTCAAGATTCAAGCTGATCGGGCTCTTAGGTAATTTAAACTAGACAACTGTTTTTAAAGTTTGGACTTGGTGATCTTTTGAGGTCCCTTCCAACCTGGGCTATTTTGTTACAAAGTTTTTTAATCTCTTGTGCAGGTGTGCAAATGGTTACTATGGAAATCCACTGGTGCCTGGACAGTCGTGTGCTCCTTGTGAATGCAATGGCAATGTAAACGCTCAAGAAGATGGTTATTGTGATACTGTCACAGGTCAATGCTTGAAATGTGTGGGGAACACAGCAGGTCTTCACTGTGAAAAGTGTGCTGATGGGTACTATGGGGATGCAGTGACTGAGAAAAGTTGCCGTGGTAAGCTGTTATTATTACTCTGAGAATGTAAAGAACAGAAAAATGTGGTTTGCATGTAGCGGAATGTATAGGAAGATGCATGTATTTTCCAAGCTTCAAGTTGTGAGTTGACAAGAACAGATTGAAAGCTATGAGTTTTGGGTTTTGTTTAGCCTGAGGATGGAATACATCGTGCCAGGGTCTGACATTTCATATTTCTGAAACTTTCTGGCTTGCTTAATGCTCCCTCTCCAGTGACTTGCTGTAGACGTTTTCTGCTTCTGAATTTTACATGTGAGGACAGGAAAAACAAACTTCCCAAGTGTATCTCCTCACAGAGTTTGTTGCAGGTTTTTTATTTGCTTAGCCTAGATACATAGTACAAATTTTGCTGTAGTATATTAGTATCTGTAGGATATAGATGAACAAGTGAAACACAATTATGTAACAAATTTGGAATACTGCATAATAACAAAAGCATACATAGAAACATGAATTATTATTATTATTTTTTTTTTCCTAAACATAAGCCTGTGAGTGCCATGTGAATGGCTCCCTTTCCAGCATCTGTCATCACAAGACAGGCATCTGTGACTGCAAGTCAGAAGTGATTGGACAAAAATGTGACAAGTGCTTGGTAAGCAGATGTTTACCTGTTTCCAATACCTGTGTTTTTTTCATATCTTGGTCTGCCTGTTTATCTGCATATACCAGCATCAGTGTGAGGAGACACAAAAGGAATTTTTTGGTTGCATGAAAGATTGATATAAGTTCACTTAACATTCTTCAAAATTTTCTGGGAATTTGAACTCATGCTTGCTATGTAGGAAACCAGACGTTTTTGATCAATTTGTTCAATACTTTAATTTAAGGCTTTGGCCTTAAAATTGTTGATCGACACCCAAACAGTTGATAATTTCAGTAGTACAAAATGTGGTGTAACTTAGAATCTAAGAAGAAAACTTGTGTGATCTGAGATGGATGGAGGAGGTGAAAGTCCCTAGTGTATTACTGGATTGTAGGGCACCTCTGCCCACTATGTGATGCAGCTTCAGAAAAGGCAAATGTGATGTAGAGCGTGTCAGTGAGTTATTTCTATCAGATACAGACAGTCCTAATATACCAGTGAGATCCTATCTAGGTTGCTGTGTAATATTCTGATCGTCCCTGTTCAAGAAGGATGAACTCAGACTAGAGCAGATAGAGAAAACAGCAGTAAATAAATTCAGAGAAGTGTGAACTTGGTGGTGGAGAGGAGATCAAAGCTTTGTCTAGACTGTTTTTTGTAGTAGCAAATTGCTCTGCCTGTGCTCTTTGCAGCTGTAACTCAGCCCCCTTCTGAATCAGGCTGTTCAGGCTGGTGTTGCACTGCCTGACAGTGCGCAGTCATGTTTGCTGACTGCAAAAAACCAAACTGAACGCCACAAACAGACCTGAAGGTATCTTAATGCTGTGCTTCTGCAAATTAATTCTGGGAACATCTGAAAAATGTAATTAGTGATAATAAATATATCGTGGCTGAGCACCAAGAAAGAGATTCAGCTAAAAGACAGGCTTGTTACAAGAACAAATAGGTATTCACTGGTGAGACAAAACAACAGTTTGTAGTCTTTGCTGAGTATGGAACTAACTCAGAGACCAGAGCAGTTCTGTGCCCAGTTACTGCCCCTGTGCCAGCTGAGTTGAACACTTTTTTATTTATATGCACCATAGGTCACTGACATGCTCTGTTCTGCTCTTTAATTCACAGAAATCTTTGCTTAGTCAGCACAGCCTACCCTTGCCCTCATGAAAGTCTTTAATTAAAAATAATGTCAGAGTTTAAAACAAGTCTCACTAATGAGATTAGAGGATCACGAGACCATTTCAGTATTCATTTCTTCATCTAAAGTACATACTTGCATGCAGCTGCGAATAGCAAAGAGATGAGGCCAGGTAGTCCTCCCATAGCAGTCTTACAGAGCTGATCAATATTCATGCTGGTCAGATGACCGGGAAAGTAACTGAGAGACTTGGTGTACTCTAACATATCTTCTTCTTGTCCAACAGAATGGCTATTATGGCTTGCTTACTGGACTTGGCTGTGTTCCCTGCAACTGCAGTCAATTTGGCTCCATCTCTGAAGACTGCAGTCATCAAGGGCAGTGCCACTGCTTACCAGGAGTGACTGGAGAAAAGTGTGATCGCTGTGCTCATGGCTTTCACTCGTTGCAGAATGGTGGCTGTACACGTAAGCTCTAATCCGTGATTCCTCCAGGGGTTGTGTGAAATTTTGTTCAGCAGTGTATTGTATTTTTTACTCCAGCAGTGTTCTGTTGGTTTGATAAATATTCCAAGAAGTCTGGGGAATGGTTTCCTGACACTTTGATTAAGCTTGGGAACAAAAGTTAAAAACTACTACTATTGCAAACTTCTGCCATATTTTTGTCTGGTCAATTCTTCAAAATATGATTTCCTCCTTGATAAAATAGGCCATTTGTAAATTTTATTAAAGCAATTGAAGTGTTTCTGAATTTCCACTTTCTAGCAAGAACAGTTTTTTAATTATCAAATCCCTGATTAGTTTTGCACATTTTATTGTAGCATTTTCCCCTATAGATTTACTTTTCTCCATGATAGTTCTGTTTGGCTTTGTTGATTCCCCTGTGGAAATGTAGCCTTCTGTCACAGAGTTGACCAGATCAATCTATGTCCATGACAGGGGTGACAGGCCTCTGCCCTCCCCTCCCACCCCAGTCCCACAAAAATGGGAAGGAAGGAAGGGAGGAAAAGAGCAGCGGCAACAATCTATGGAGGAAAACTTATTTTACTATAATATTGGAATACAAGATAACAAAATATAATACAATTTAATTGAAATTGGGATTAATAAATCAGACAAGATGAGAGAGAGAGTTCCCGGGACCGAGTCAAACCTGAAAAGCTTGGAACAGCTAGGAAAGCACCTCCAGCACCCACTGCAAGGCAGTAAGAGAGCGCCCCCCCCACCCGGAAGGGTCAGAGCCCGTGACTGCTGTAATGTACAGGGATAGGTACTTGGAATTGGGGCAGTGACACTTTAATGCCCCGTACACTACATGATGTTTTGATGTGGAATACTGAAACCATAAAAAAACAAGACAAAAAACAAAAACATAGAACCATGACACCTTCCTTTTAAAATTACCAAACAGGCTACATCAAACAGGAATAATGGATTTTCAATTAAAAAAATAAGATTGACACTCTGTCTGTAATTTAGTTCTCAGTTAGGGACAAGCAGGAATGCCTTACTGTATCATTAAGAAAAGTAAGATTATCAACAGTCATGGAATTTATTCCATTTAGAAAAAGCAGAGAAAGTTAATCATTTGGTCTCATTTCGTTTGCAGCCTGTGACTGTGCTCATACTCAGAACAACTGTAACGCAGATTCTGGTAAATGCATTTGTCCCCCTCATACTCGGGGACCAAAATGTGAACTGTGTGAAGAAAATCACTGGGGACTCTCTCCTAAACTTGGCTGCAAGGTATGGTAGGCTGTTTGAAAGGCCAAGACAGTTCAAAGCAGTTTGCCATTTACTAAAACCTGTGCTAGAACTGGACTCTTGTTTTGAGGATCTCAGTTGCTATTTTATGTTTCAAAGTGTTAGTGCTGGTGTGTACTGAAGAACTTTCTAAGAATGCTGTCTTTGAAAATAATGGTCCAGAGTATTTTGACTATCAAGACTAGCAAGAAACATAGCTTCTGTGTTGACCAATGATTCATATTATGGCTTTAAGAAAAATGAAATATAGATATCTTCTAAGTCATTATACACTTGTATGGGAACTGCTGAGTCATGGCCTGAACCTCTGATTAATCACCTGAGGTGAGTCTTGAGTCAGCCAGAGGAGCACAGGTGAAGGCAATTCACCTGTGCTGCCGGAAGGGGTGGAGCCAGGCTCCACCTCTCCTGGACCTATTTAAGAGCTGGCTACCAGAGGGGAAGGATCTCTTCTGGAGATCCCCTCTTTTGGTATCTTCTGGTGAGCTCAACCCAAGGGTAAGCTCTTCCACTTATTCTCTTTTGTGATTGTTGTCTGCTTTGCCTTACTCTCTTGATTATATTGCAATTATAACATCTTGATATCTATTGATTATACACAATTATATTGTGATTATAACATCTTGGTTATACAACGCTTAAAAAAAATATGTAAATGGCGTAAGGTAGGTAGTTTGTTTCCTGAATGCAGGTTAGCATTTATTTTTAAGCACTAAAATACAACTTCAAATCCGATAGGTATCAACCATTCACACAATTAGGTTTTCCCAGTAAATTCCTATCGGATGTGGCATTGAACCAAACTTTATTTTATAAATGCTAGGACTTTAAAAAGCCTCAGAATTACGTGAGCATAATGGGCAATTTCAATGGAGAAACCACAAGTTTAATCAACTTGACAAGATCAGTCATTATATGTGATAAATACCTGACAAGTACAAGTATCAGCCAAGATTATTTTGTTTTTAATTATTTAGAGTAAGAATGATAAAATAGCCGTGTAGTATAGACTTTTCTTAGGAGTTTGCAATCTCTATGATTTGTAGCAACTTTCTTTAAATCTCTGCATTTTCAAGTTGCTCTCATTCTTTCTGTGAATGTTCTTGTAAATACAGTGTGCTGGTTCCTGTGCCATTTCACTCAGGCGAGGATATGGTGATGGTAGACTGTCAACCCATTAAGTTTTCCTTTCCTAGGCTGATTCCATTTGCCAATGATCAAGTTGAATTGAGTGTTTTCTCAGTACTTGGAATCCATCCCTGGGTACATTGATTGAGCAGAAAATTAGTTCTGTTTTGCTTACAACCTTTATCAAGTCAAGTGCTTTGCTCAATTAAGTGTACCTTAGAGTTCTTATTTATCATTGTGATATTGAGATGGAAATATGTGTAAATTAATTCTGTTGTGATAAAACAGGGTTTAACTTTCAGAACTGCAGACTTTTAGTGGTATTTAGGAGTCAAAGTTGTAAACCTGTTTGGTCATAAAGTGTATTAGACTATGCGGTGTAGTACACAGTACTGAGAGAGTGAGAAGTCTGCTTAATACAAAGGGTGAGCAACAAATGTGTGAAGAATGCCAGAGAATACATAAATGTGCTTGTAGGGGTTGTACACTGAACTGCATTGCATGCTTAACTTAATTTTGGATTCAGTGAGATTCTCAGTTCCTGATCAGAAAACAAGTGAAGCTGGAGTGAGATGTAGACCCTATTAATGTTCCTGGATGTCTTATAAGAATGTCAGTATTAAGATTTTTCTTTCCATTCTATAAATATTTTCTAGTGTATAAATTTATTCTTTCTCTGTCTCTCTTTCTTTCTGTGTGTGTATATATATATAATCCACTATTTACATAGCAATATTATAATTTATTTATTACACTCCATAAATACTGTTTTAATTAAGATATTTTTGATTTGTATCTTCTGGGGCTTGTTCCTTTAACTCATTTGGTTCTAAACTGGTTCTGGGAATCAACAAAGCTGGTTGTTTTACATTAGACTGTTTAATAGAAATGACATACAATTCTTTTTTTTTTAAATACAAATGAAGCAATCCCATGAATGATGTTCTTCATTTTATATTGTACAGTAATTGTTAACAAACATTGAGTTTTAATTTTTTAAAATTTACCATATTTTAAATTTAATGTCCAGCTTTTATTGTAACAAAATTAACAAAATTGATTTAAAAGAGTTATTTCTGATTTTTTTTTCCATGTAAGGCCTGCAACTGTAGTGGTTCTGGTTCAAATAGTCTTCAGTGTGACGTTTTGACGGGTCAGTGCCAGTGTAAAGCTGAATTTGGAGGACAAAACTGTTCCAGATGTGCATTAGGCTACAGGGACTACCCAGACTGTGTTGCTTGTGACTGTGACTTAAGTGGAACCAAAGCAGAGATGTGTGATGTCACTGAAGGACTTTGTGCTTGTGAAGAAGAAACTGGTATCTGTACCTGCAAGGTATTGAAGTATTCAGACTTTTTTGGGACACTGAGTTGGAGTTTCTGATAATTTATTTCATAACAATCATAGCAGCTATAGAGATAGAGGGATCTTAGACTGCATCCCTCCTTTGAGGTATTTCTAAGAACTCCTAAAATCACACCAAATGGATTTTCTGTACCATTGCTAAGTCAGTCTAGTTATGAGTCATCTGGATTAAAAACTGCCAGATGAGTAGTTTCCCAGTTTGGGCAAACACTGCTGCAGGCAAAAGAGATAGCATTAATGCTACCAACATGCCATTATTATTTTTCTTCTCAAGTTCCTGAAATAATGCTAGACCGTTTGCCTCTCTTACTACTTTCTATTTGTTTTTAAGCAGACAGATAATTTTATTTCCAGATTGTGGTCACACAATTATTGTGGCACAGTACTGCATTTCTCTCTTAGACAAAACTCTCAGTATTGCTGAAGAAGTGTGCTAAGTAGTCAAGATCAGACCCGCGCTTAATCATAAGAAATCATTTCTAACTGACTAATGCTGAATTCTTGCTGATTTTACAAAATGACCGCTGTGCATTTGAAAGGCATCAATCATATTCTATCAAATCTTTTATGGGAGTTTGCATATTTAGTGACATCAGTCTTTCTCATTGTAGTCCTAAATTCAATTTGGTTGCATTTGCTAAATGTAAAATCCGTATGCTCATTCTGTGCTAAGTGAATACCTATGACTGCATCCTTTTTACAGTACATTCAGAATCCTATTTTTCATGTATTAGTACTGTAGGGTAGAAATGAAAAAGGATCGAGGATGCGTTTGTATTGATTTCCCTTTTGCTGTTAATTTCTGTCTGCCTCGCAAAGGGCGAGGATACCTTTTTGAATAGGACAGTATACTGGCCATGAGTTCTGGAACAAAATTTTTGTAAACCTTATTAAATATATGAGAATGGTGCTAGTGACTTCAATTTCAATACATTTCTCTGTATGTTGTAAGTGCCATCTGATACCATTTTTAGTGATATTTTTTTTTGAGTGTTTTATTTATGCCATCTTCATTTTGCTTTGCAAATAGTGCAAATAACAATTAGTCATAACTCATGCATTCTTTTGGGGTTGCTATTAAAATTTATTTTTGCAGTACACATAGAAGATTGAAAAATAACAAAAAGGACCACTGAAGAAAATACATTCTAATGCAGCGAGCAGTGTAGAGAAAACGTTACTACCTTAAGCCATGGAAATTCTATTCTTTCAGTGGAAGTTTCTGCTGCCAGAGTTGCACTTGACATTATAGGTTGCATAACCATCTTGAGTTTTCTGAAACAATCTATGGGATTAAGACAGCTACTTACAAAAAGGTCATTTCTTTCTTAATTAAAAAGGTATAAATTCCTTACATGCTGTTTTGACAGATAATTATTTTGTCCTCTGTAGAGATAGCGTATCTACAGCTCTTTCCATTCTATGTGTGAAAATATTTTTGAAAGCTAATTAAATGTTAGAAAACTCCAATGGAAAATGGCTATTGTATTCTAATAATGGGAAAAAAAAAAAGTATAGAGAATTTTTTTCTGCTCATACACACATGATTTTATTAAGTCTGGGAGCAGTATATTAATTCAAATAATACAATTTTATCTTCTGAAAATCCAATTTATAATGATAGGATGAAACCAGTAAATACAAAATAGATAATCTCAACATTTTTCTTAATCTGATTATGTTGCAAGCTCAAATTTGTGTTTACTATATTATAAACAATATAAGCAATACAAACAATACTTTTCAGATGTCTTGCTAGTACTGAAGCTTGAATGGGCATTCCTTTATTAAAAACAGGAAACATTAAGGACAGAAATTTAATAGTACAATTTTTTTTAATTTTTTTTTTTAAGGTGGGACTGTTATTAAATAGTGTAGTAATAGAAAATTTATTTCAATGCAACAAATATATACTCTCATAGGCCTCTCTCCAATGTTCTGATTAATAATGGGATCAACGCTATTTTTTCTAGCTTTTCTTCAAGCTGGACTTAACAATGGAGAACCGAAGTCCTTTGATTTCTGTTCATATTGAGCATCTTCTTTGTCTTTAAGGGTTTTTTAGGTGAAGGTAGAGGAAAGAGGGTTTTCTGCCTTTAATGGAGAAACATAGTTGCTAATTTTATTTAGGAATTTGAGTACATGAAATTTGTTTACTGTTCCGTGTTTTTAAAGAAGCATCGCTGTGTAATTGAAATTAAATATATTGCTAGTGAAGTAACATGAGTGTACTGCTGTGCTTTTTTTCTCTTTCCTCTAGGAAAATGTGTTTGGGCTACAGTGCAGTGAGTGTAAACCTGGAACTTTTGCTCTGTCTGCTAACAACACGCTAGGTTGTATTCCATGTTTCTGTTTTGGGATGTCCACATCTTGTTTGGAAGTAGAAGATCATGTGAGAATTCCTGTAAGTAGAGTGACATAAATGTGTGCATACAGTTTGGTGTTATGCTTATAATACCACTGTGATGTACCAAAAGGACCAAAAGGCTACATACGTTTCATGAATCAGGTGAACTGCAATAAAGTTATAGCAATGACTTACAGTAAACCAACAAAAAAAAGTAAAGTCTTATTTCTGAAAAACTTGTGTTTGACTCCACACATTTTGAAAAAAATTTGTTAAAAAATATTCCCCAATTTTTTTGGCTTGAGCTTTTGTAACTTTAAATTGAATTTTTGCTTATCTAAAGGAAACTAAGACTATTGTGTATATATATGTATATTACATCACAATAAAATATTTTTGTTAAATTAATCCATTGCTCTTTGTGTTGTAGATAACCTTAACTCCAGACCAGTCTGTTCTGCATGTAGTAGCTCAAAGTAACCTGACTGGAACAGTGGAAGGAGTATTTTCACAATTTCCTGATGTTTTACTGGATGCTGCCATTGTCAGAAAGTACTTAAATACAGAAACATTTTACTGGAGGTTACCAGAGCAGTTTCAAGGAGACCAGGTGAGACCATTAAATAATTAGAATGATGTCTGGATAGTTTCTTTAGTCTATTAATGTTACTCCTTTGTATAATGGTCACTTTATACACAACATATTTACGTGTCATTTAATTCAAGAAGGTAATAAAATCATATAAATTAATGTAATTGTATAAATGAACTTATATAGTTTGTGCTTGCTATGAATGTTTACATTACCCTCTTCTAATGAGATTTTTCTTGATTCTGTAAATGGGTAACACCCATATTTATTTATGGTATTACTTTCCAGAAATTATATGTGGGAGAAAGGCGATATATTCAATTTTAGTTTAGTAACTCGAAAGGGCTTTCAACTTTGTCACTAGATTCAGTATATAGATAATGGAATCTCTACTGCATAGGAATTAAATGAAAATTGAATGTATATCCCTTGAAAGGTCCTAAAAGAAGAAACTGCTTGCTTTTTAGAAATAAATGTTTAACCTTGGTGTAAAAACTGCTGAGTTGAAGTCAATTTTCATGTTTTATTGCAAATTCATCAAAGAACTGTCACTTTCCAAATCTTCTGATGACATTAAAACTAGTAGCTATAACCTTGGGATAAATAGAAGTAACAATTTTATATCCAAACAGCTCATGGCATACGGAGGCAAACTGAGATATAGTGTTGCTTTTTATGCTTTGGATGGCTTTGGAACCTCAAATTTTGAGCCACAGATTCTAATGAAAGGTGGTCGTACCAGCAAATTGGTCATCTATGTAGACAGCCCTTCTCCAGAAAATGGAATTAGAAGTGAGAAAGAAGTGGAAATGAAGGAGGTAAGCTAAAACTTTGGTGTTGAAATGTAGACGCGTATCTCCTGTGAGCTCTTGCAGAGAAGCCCCATATATTTAAGAAAATACATTGAGAAATGCATACCTTATCTCAAATAAACTGGATTACATTGCATGTAAAAATATTTGGAAAAATTGTGTTGTAGAAGTAGATAAAGTTTAACGTTTTCTCTTTTGGAAGTGCTGAAGGTGTTGCTGTAGGAAGGTTTTCAAAGAGAAACTCCAATTTCAAAACAGTGACCTTATTTGTTCCCTAAGGCTCTGCTGCCTGGGACTGAGATGAGAGCTAGTTGTGATAGGATGCGGGACATAATTAGAAAATAAATGTCTGTGTTCAAACTGCTCACAAGAAGAGTGTTGAGCAATCCTGATCCTTTGACTGTCTATGTTCTATACATCTAGCAAAAAAAAAAAAAAAAAAAAAAAAAGAAAGAAAAAGGAAGTGGCACAGTTGCTGTCCTATAGAAGCTTAGGCATGGAATTTAAGGGCATGGTAGGAAAAGGGGCATGGAGGAGAAATGGTATAAAAGCACATTTTGTTCTAATCTAGTGCCGGGTGCTGGATTTTCTGGGGCGAAGACTATAGACTCAGTCACTGACTGTATTTCCAAAAGAATATATGGGAAGAAAGAGACCATTAACTTTAAATGAGCTTTAAACATTGATGATTTTGATGTGTGCTGTTTTCCCCTAGGATTCTTGGAAGTATTTTAATTCTGTGTCTGACCAGCCTGTCTCACGCTCTGACTTCATGTCTGTGCTAAGCAATATTGAATACATCCTTATCAAGGCAGCCTATGGCCAAGGATTACAGCAAAGCAGGTAAAGCAGTAAGCGTTTACTTATTTTATTGTATTTCATGTTATTTAGCTTGGAAATAGTTCCAGCTGAACTATACAATAAGTATTTTACACAAATTAGAGAAATCTCTAATTTCCCATTTCTGACTTGAATTCCTCTTTGGTAAGAAAACATGTATTGCCTTTAAAAATATCTGCTGCTTATTTTGATAGAAAAGCCCGTAAAGAAGCACAAGGCTTTACAGGTTGATACTGTGCTCTTCTTGATGGGCAATATAGTTAGATGTTTTCTATGTTATTTCTTTAACAAGTTATTTTTATAGGTAAGGAATTTTTTGTTTTTCGTTTTCCATAGAAGAATAGAAACACATCCTCTTGAGTTCTTGTGTCTGTACAAATCTGGTGCTTTCCTGTAGTTTTGCATACTATAGGCTGTGGTAGTGAAATATTCCTACTTTAGAACAATAACATTTTACTACCATCTTGAACAAAACTGGGTTACTAATGAAAGGAAGGAGATGTTATATGATCACTGCATCAACTGGTTCAGAAACAACAAGACAAACAGAGATGTATCCAACAAAAACCCTATATTCTTGCATCTTTATGTCAATAGAGTGGTTCCACCACCAGATATGGGATTATTAGATTCACAGGCTGTAAAATATGTTATTGATAGCTCTTTAAGAACATCCATGGAGCAGAGCTGTTGTATTTCTCTTTAGAGTTTCTGAGGCCAAAGTGCACACTTTTGCGTGGTGGATTTGTTAGTTTTTACAGACCAATGAGAATCAATGTATATTACCTTGAAGAACTTCTGATATTTTTGTTGTATGTCTAAATCTCATACATTCATTAAGGAAAATCTTAAGGTTTTGTTGAGATGTTTCATATTCACTGAGTTATAGAATGGTTTTAGTTGGGAAGGACTTTGAGAATCACCTAATTCCAACCTCCCTGCCATTTGCATTGATATCTTCCATGTGGAAAAGAGGATCATGGGAGAGTATATATGGTAGCTCTTACTTTGAAACATAAAAATATTTGTATCTTAGTTTTGGTGCTAGGCCTTCTCTAGATCTTCATGCTGTCTTCTATACTTATCTTACAGAATTGCAAATATCTCAATGGAAATTGCAGTGAAGTTTGAAGAGATGCATCTAGGCAGATCTAGAGCTCATCTTATAGAGCAATGTAGATGTCCTGCTGGCTATGCTGGATTCTCATGCCAGGTACTAAATCCTTGAATCCTTTCTGTACCAGATAATAATGAAGTTACACAAATGACTTTCAGAATTGTTCATAACTTTTGACAGCCATAATCTTTCTTTTTTTTTTTTTTTTAACTCTATTCTGTTTATGAATAGAGCTGTGCTCCAGGATACTACAGGGAGAAACCTAAGGAATTCAGTGTAAGAGAGACTCATACTATTATAGCACCTTGTGTGCCATGTCAGTGTAATAATCACAGCGAAACCTGCGATCCTGAAACTGGAAAGTGTTTGGTATGTACAATTTATGCTTTTTTTTGCATTGGTTTCACCTGAACATGTAATGATGGTAATCTGTGAAAGGAGTTTCTGGAAATAGTATGTGGCTATACTGTTTGGAAAAGTTTAATTTTCCCTATCTACATCTCTAAATCTGTGTACTATTTCCCATAGAGTCTATTCAGTATAATTATCAAGTTTTTGGTCACTAACTTCAAAATTGTTAATAATTTTAGATTTAATTATATTTTAAAAAATAACTTGTGTATATAAATTTAGTTTATCTACTTTACTGTATTACTTTTTGATCTATTCCTTGGTCTGGTCAAGGTCTGCTTAATCACACAAAATAGGAGAAGTAAAGGAAGTACTAAGACATTCCACACTACAGACTAGGTCAAAGTTAAATTCTTTGTCTCTCTTGAAGCAAGTATGCTCTGAGCTCTGAGAGGCTCTTTTTTGGCATACTGAGAGAAAAGTACTCTAAGGTTATGCTTCTTCTGGGTTAACTTTTTCATTTCCATCATTTTGTCCTAAAAATTAAAAAGGGGGGGGTCACACAGGACTAGCACATAGCCTCTTCTTGTCTAGTGAGCTCACAACTTTGTCTAAAGCAAATTCTCAGCTATCCAAAAAAAGACATAAGTCTCTTATCTGGTATGATTCAATGACCAGGTATTCTTTCCTAATGGTTTTTTAGTTGCTTTATTTGTCCAGTGGTGAGTTGAGTATTTTGAAGTCAGCTTCTGAAGAACTCATTTTTGAATTTAATGAGTTTCCTCAGTCTTTCAGGCTCTTTGTAAGCCATTCTTTCACCTAAAGTTTGAATCTCATGAATAAGAGCGATGGTTCTCATTACTATGAGGCCAGTCCACGCAGGTCTTTCATACTAAAGAATAACAGTCCTTCATTCTCTTTTTCTCTCATTGCAGGGGTAGCAACTCACCCACATATTAAGTTTACTACTTAAAGATTTCCATCTGAGTTGTGTAGGCAAAATAAATGATTTTCGCCTCTGACTTCTGTTCCCATGCAATAGAAAGCTGTATTGTTACTACTTACTATAGTCTGTTAACCTCTAAGATCTCCACTCTCACAATAATAAGAATGATAGAAAAGAAGAAAAAAAATTCATGGAGAGAATTAGCTTAATCGTGTTTGTAATGCTGATTTAATGTTTTAATATTAATAGCGCTGGCTATCGATGAGTACTCTTTGCAAATTAAATACAGTGTCTCTGAATCCTAACTGTGATTGTTTATTGGTTTATAGCTGTCAAATGTATTTATTGAAACACTGAAATTTGTCTTTTTGCCATCCTGTTTAATTTTTCCATAAGATATTTTTAGGACTTTTTTTTTGTTTTGTTTTGTACTGTGATTTTCTGATCTAAATTGGATTTGTGGAAGCAGAAATATACAAATCTTAGTGGAAATTCAGAACAGATATTAAGTCAGCCTGCCTGATGGAATGGAAAATATGCTGGCATTTTGCTTATTTTTGCATAAAACATCCCTCTATCCAGAGAATGCTGAGTGATGGGTGGTGACATTTAGATGCGATTGTTAAAGACTTGATGCATTTATGGACTCGGGAGAAGATAAAATTCTTCTTGTTTGTTGTTGTTTTAAACTGTCTGAATTCCTTTTTGTGTACCAGAACTGCAGAGATAACACAGTTGGTGATTACTGCAGTGCTTGTGCTCCAGGCTACTATGGAAAAGTAATTGGATCTGTCAACGACTGCTCTCTTTGTGCTTGTCCCAGAGCCAACCCTGTTAGGTAACCAAAACATATTAAATCCAATGTAGTTTTTAGCCTTTCAGATGCCTTGTGTTGTGTGTCCTACCTTCTATGCCCCACACTTTATGACAATAGAATATGGTTATTTTGTATGTCCTTAAACTTTATTTTCTGAAAGCTACTTATTTTAGCAAATACAGCTTAAATTCAGAGTTTCCATCTTGTGATAACTTTGTGAGGATCTAAAAGAAAAAGTTAATGCAATTTTTTTTTTTTTGCCTCAGATTTTATAAATAATGTAGTAAGTTGCACTGATGTATTTCAATTTCAAATGTAGCTCTCTTTTTCCTTCTAAAGACAGTGCTTCAGTATTTCAGGCCATTTCCAGCCAGTTCAGGAGCTTCTAATGGGATCAATAGTGGGATAAAAACAAGTATTCCTTTGTTTGAAATTTTTGTGTGTTTGTAGACAGACAGTTATTTTTAAAATCAAAATGTTTTGCAGGCTACTTTTTGTCTAGAAGTTCGAAAAGTGCTGTTGCTTTTGGATAATTGAGTCAGAGCATGAGTGAGACTACTCTTAATGTTCAGTTATCATTTAGATAAATATTGTATTATGCATTTCCCTCGCATTACTTTCCTCATCCGTAAAATGGATAAAAAAACAATGGTTATAAACATATGCTGATTTCTTTGGAGTATGTTGTGCACAGGGCTGTATTAATAGAGAAAACCTGCAACCTTCTAGATTCCCAGTGTACTTACATGCACAGGAGAAAACAGAGCTAGGAAATGGCTCAGACACAGAGGATGTGTTTGAAAGTGAATGATGGACGCCAAAACTATCATGCTGGAGTAGGAGGTGGCTGACAGCTTCCATTCTGGCACGCAAAAAGCTTAATTCCTCAACTGCTCTGGAGAGGGGGAAGTGAGAAGTCACAAGTATTAGATGACCCAAAATATATCTCTTTCAATTTGTTTAAAGAGTTGTATCTTTCAAGGTGAAAGTTGTAAGATGCTTTAGTATGATAAACAATAAAGGAGTTGCACTGGAGGAAAGCAGTCTTCATGAGAAACAAAATACACATTCCAGCCCATTGCTAGAGGATGCTCAATCTGTGGCTGAATGAGATTCTCTGTCATTGCATGGTTTTCCATTTCTGTGCTAGCAGGTATTTGTCTTTCTGTCCTCCAGTTTTAGTCCCACTTGTGTCCTGAAAGGCGTCCGGGATTACCACTGTGATGCTTGTCTCCCAGGTTATGAAGGACAGTACTGCGAAAAGTGAGTTGTACACGATGTCTCAATTTTTTCCCCCAAATCCCAAAGGACATTCCAAATCTGCCCCAAAGGACAGTTTTGAATAAAATAACCATACCTTTTCTTGGAATAGGTTATTATAAGTACATGTGGAAGAATTGGAAGAACTTTGTGACTTGTTAGCTACTGTAAAGAAATTGTTAATCAAAACTCACCATCAGTGATTCACAAAGATAAACATGATATCTGGTTTTATGATGAATATCCCCTGATGTTTATTGTCTCATTCCTCCCATTCTAGGTGCTCCCTTGGCTACTATGGTGACCCTCAGCTTCCTGGAGGCAGCTGCCACCTGTGTCGATGCAATCCAAGTGGCTCTGTTCATCTTAATTGTGATCGTGCAACTGGCAAGTGCCTCTGTAAGCAGGGAGTGACAGGACAGCTCTGTGAGGAGTGTGAACCAAGACATCTTCTTCTGGAAGAAGAGTGTGTTTGTAGGTGACTTTGAAATCATTTACTTCTGGGCTTTGGTTTATTCCATGAGTGTTTTTCTATTGATTAGTCTATTCTCTCTATAAAAGGCTTGAACTAATCAATATCCAGTGGGATCCTATCTAAGCTCAACTATTCTGTGTTTCTATGAACAAAGAGGAAACTGCAGTACAAAATGTAATATTAGACCAGCAGTTAATCCTTAAATTGGCCAAAGCTCACTACAAGCATATTTAAGAAAAGATAACTTTAATACTTATTTGCTGTTTGTAGCATACTTTTATTTATTTGAAAACATGGAATTCCTATGTCAATTATTTTTTGCCTGTGATATTGTTCTAATTATACTTAAGGAGTCATGTGTACAGGCATGCTCTATCAAACATGTCATGTAGTCATGTAGTTCCTTGTGAGAGAGTTGATAGCAGAAAGACCTACTCAGTACAGTAACTGCTTTTACAATGAACTAGGAATATAGACTCATATTTTGCTTTATATGTAAGAAAATGGGGAATAAATGTATCCACAAGGAATCTATTTCCATTGTGGTATCTTCATAACCTGTCTGGTAGCTGTTAGTGGCATTGCCCTGGCTTTACAGCAATACAACTAAATAGGTGAAATATGTGCATAGTATAACGAGAAGCTCAGTAGACAACAAGATCAATACAGCTTGAATGCGTTCTAACCTAAAGATAGCATGTTTAGAATTGGTCCACTTCTGGGGTGGGCATGGAAAGGCAAGAATATAAGCCTGCATTTTCAAAATTGTGTTCTATCAGTATTAACATGGAAAGTAAGGGCACGTGCTGTGTAAATATGTAAAAAAAACCAAACAAGCAAAAAAACCCAAACCAAAACAGCAACAACGCATAGCAGTATTTGGTTACTTTCTTAAGAAATGCTTATGTTACTTTTCCTTTTTGAAATGGTTTGTCTAGCTTGTGATGACAACTGCACAGGAGTTTTGCTAAATAACTTGGACGGTCTCAGTAAAGACATACTTTCACTGAACATTACTGGTATTGTCCTCGTGCCCTCTGGGATACTATCAGAGCTGGAGAATGCAACAAAACATTTAAAGGTAATACAAACATAGAAGTAGTAGAAATATTTAGTCACACCCTTAAAGGGAAGCTTGCAGCCACTCACAGTAGTTTGAATGAGGTCCTCCTGAAATTCATGTGCATATCTGTAAATGACACCAGATTAAGAACATTATAGAAATTAGTCTTAAGCCCTTTAATTGCCAATGTTTCTTTTGTCGTACTGACATTTAAACAAATGTGTGAATATATTTTTCAGTCAGTAGTATTATTATTGAATGTACTATATGTGCATGTTTCATCTGAATTTTGTGGATCCTTAGGATTGGCCTAGACTTACTGAATTTAAAGAGCATAATTTTCAGCAATTACACTGAAGTATCAGGCCAGGTCCCTTTCTGGTTCCTTTGAAGAGCTGTCAGAGTCCTGGGGAAGAGTATGACAAACTGCTTATCCATTACACAGGATACATTGGATGTAGCTCTTTGCTCTCCTTGCAGTCTTCTGACCAAGTGCCATCCTCTGTTCTCCATCTTAGAAGACAAAAGCTATTAGAATACTTGTTTTGCATACTTTCAGACTGTTTGTAGGAAGCTGTCCTTCCAGCTCCTGTGCTACCTTAAACAAATACTAATTTCATTGAACCCCATAAAGTTAATTGTTATTGCAGGTTAAGTTCTAGTCATCTCTGTGCAAAGCCAGAGATAGGTAAAAATATTTGTTACGTAATGATTACTAAAATAAGCATATTTGTTGATAAGTCTGCCCAGTTGTAATTGAGGAAAGACAAACTCTAAGACAGAATTTAAACTACTGTCTTTGTATTCCACCATATCTCACCACAATCAGAATAACATGAGCCTTCATGTGCTGATGGATTCTGCAAATGGAGAGTTTGAATTAAAATTTCACCTATTAAAATGTGAGGCAGACTGAATTCCAATCCAATTGCTCACAAATTTAATAATTACAATATCTGAAGGAAAACTGGATTATATTACATGTTTATGCTTCAGCAGAGGTAGTCTTCTCCTTTAGATTTAGTGACTAATATTTTTGTTATGAAGCTTCAGTTTTACTTCCCTTCCTTTATGCCGTGAAGGCATAAACATACCAAATGATTGTAATGCTTTAAGGATACAAATGACTTGCTTTTTGTAATTGTTTTGTGTTTGTGTAGGAGCATTGTCTTCAGGGAGCATAGGCATTATTCAATACATAATACCTATTTAATTATAAAGCCAAATCCTTTGTACAAATGAAGGCAGTGTAAGTTTCTCCTTTAATACATATCTTTTTATGTCAAAATCTAATCTGAACCAGCTGTCACTCACTTGGACATGTGATATTTAAGGGATCTAACAATGGTACAAAGCTCTTGTGACTATGATGTCCGCTCTTTTTACGTGAAGGCACAGTGTTCTTTGAACAACTTAATCTTGAGGCTAAGTTGGAAGTCTCATAGTTCTTCTGTTTGTAAGTAGGCATTCCTATGTTTTGTGATAATGAAAGACTTTCTTCCCTCTTTTCTTGTACAAAAATAAAATCTGTAAAATCCCTGTGTTTATTTACCTGAATTATAGGTCTTTGCTGAAGGACAGTCTCTTCCACTGTAAACCAACTTCTACCCAGACTTGCCCTGCTGTTATGAATCCCTTATGTTGTTTTGCATTTGTAGAGAAGTGGTATTCTATTGCAGGCCTTGAATGTATCAGTTAGATACAATGGCCTATTTATTGCCATACACAGAAGTTTTGAGCTGGCCTTGAAGCCAAATACAGCGTAAAGGTTCCTCATGGCAGGGTTGATTGTGTTATCTGAGCGTCATGATCATGAACTCCTGAGTGCCACACACTGGATTTGACACTGAAACATAGCTCCAGGGCCATCTGTAATATATTCACTAGGTACAGCTATTTTGATGTGACCAGCTGCTGAAATTGTAGATGTGGAAGTGGTTGGAAACATTTAATTTGATGGACCTTTGAATTTCTGAAAGTAGATTGTTTGGAAAGCTCAGACTGTGGAGAAATTGAGAATCGGGAAAGCTGAACTTTGATTCCCTTTTATTACCCTTTTAGATTTGGAGATTTATTTCCTTCTGTCTCTAGAAACGATCACTTATTTTTCATCAGCTATATGTATGTAACTATTCTGTTATCCTTAAAAAAACATAATTTCGAAAATTTAAATGGTCTAAAGAGTTTGCATAGTTATTTCTTCCCCATAAAAATTCTGGACACACAATGGACTCTTTGCATTAATGTGTTGCTTCTTACAGGGCTTTATAGCTCCTAGAGAGGATCCAACATACTCATTAGCTATGGCAGAAGAAGGTCTTCTGAGTTTGTCAAGAGATGTTGATCAGTTGCCTGAAGAGGTAGGTGCTGCCTTCTTAATTCCTAGCATTTGCGGAGAAATCTTTTGAGGCTTCGTAGTGTTGAACATACATGCTGGAGTATTGCTTAGAAGTTACTTTAAATCTATGGACTTCAGTGAAAGAGTTCTGTCTATTCTGTAGCATTTCTGGGGAGAGTGGTTAATAAGTTTGTAGAATTATTCAGCAAGCTACAACATTTTATGATACTGTATGGGAGATTTACATGGTTTCTGTTGAAGTTCTGAAGCTTTTTCTAATATGATCGTTTAAGGCCCTAAAACTGAAGAGCTTTTCTTCTCACTGGTTCTAACAAGTGGAGCTTATTTAAAATAGTCAGTGTTGAATACTCATCAAAAAGTCTTATATTTACATCAGTGTATTTAAAATATTTTCAGCAGAATTGTAACTGTTGAAAAATCCAACATTTATCTTCTTAATTCAGCTTTAACACCAGAAAATTTGTAAATGGAGTTTTCAGTAGACATTCAGCCACTATATTTCATTTGCTGTTCATGTGTACCTATCGTTTGTTGAACATGTGCAACTAATTGAACTAGGTGCTTGCCCGAGAAGCCTTGTTATTGCCAAGAGGAATTATATTAAGTTACAGGAATTGATATTTACAAGTATGTGGTGTTTACTATACAAAAGTAATAGCTTTGGTAATTATGGTTTTATTAATTGTGAAAATAATTGATAAATGAGTTCTTCACTTTCTTGAGTAAGAAACTCAAGAAAGTTGAAACTGGGAGAAGCCTCATTTATAATCCTGCCACATTTAATTTAAATAAGAACTCAGGAACTTTCAAAATAACAATGTTGCAGCATGAAAGCATCATATTTCTGAAGCAGCTAGATCTGCCTCGTTAAGAAAGTAGTCTCTTCTCACAAAGTATTTTCACTATCGGAAAAAAATGTCAAAAGATGAGCAATTATCATTAATTAATCAATGTTTTAACAAAATTGTAAAGCGTTTCTCTGATTTTATTCTAGTCATCTAGAATTTTGAGAAAAGCTTGGCAACTTAACACAATGACTCAGGAAACCAGGAGTAAAAGTAAAGAACTGAGTGGATTTATTGACACAGTACATACAGCCATCAAAGGTATCCTGCTTTTAAGATATTTCCACTTCTTTGCAGAATTTACAAGGGTGTTTCCTTTGTAGCTTTTAAAGAACTGTTTACACAGAACACAGAAGTGCTGCAGTTTCTCCAGGAGGTTCACGTATTCCTTTATCAGTGGTATGACTAAATCTTTCACTCTTCTATTTAGTACTTGCTGAAGTTGCAATGTCGCTAAATGAAACACTGGGCCTGGACCTCCCACTGTCAAATGTTACATCTCAGAGCCTACAGGATGATATTTCAACCCTACTGAATGAACTGCGCAAGAAAGATTTTGTTCAAAGGCACTATAATGCTACCAGTGTTCTAAAGTAAGCCTATTCTATTGGGAACTTTGATTCACCTATGTCTGTACTATGCAGTATTGCTTTTTGGAGAGAGATCTGGAGAATCCTTGCTCTGTAGTAATAGATTGTGGTATGGTAACTAGTTCAGATGGGGCTATTAAAACTCTGCATTTGGAGTTCCGTTATTTGAAGATATTTAGGCATCGCACATGAAACCAGTAAAGTCAAATCCCTGTTTGTTTGGATGTGATACAATGATGCATTACAGTAAGTGGAAAGACTCACTGATTTCATTCAGATTTGGCCCAAATACACATCTTCTTGTGGATTGGAAACATAGTAAAACAGTCTCAGAGAGTTGCAAGCCTAAGATCTACTGAAGGATGTGGTAAAATATTGTCAATGTATCAACTAGATTTGAATATGAAACCAGGGCGTTTTATTCAATGCCTGAGTCACTGCTTAGAATTCATTTTCATTGTCTCAATTTGCCTGCATTTAAAGGTTATTTTGAAATTAAATTTTGAAATTAAAGCTTTTGAATTCATTATTTATGTCATTTTGCCAGATTTGCCAATCTAAAACAACAACTATTCCAACAGTCAGCAACATTTTCTTTCCACCTTCAAAAATATGAAGTATTGCCCTAGGCTCGCTCCCACTCACAGCTGTAAGAATCATGGAATCATAGGGTTAAGAGGGACCTCTGGAGACCATCCAATCCCCTGCTAAAGCAAGTTCTCTGGGATAGGATGCACAGAAGTGTCTGTTATAAGTACTGGCTTCAGGAGATAAAAAATTAGCCCAAGAGTATTTCCGATAGTTTAACTTTTCTTTATTAAATCCTTTAAATTAGGAGTAGAACAGAATGTTTATTCTGGTGGAATATCTGATTTTGTTTGCTAGACTCCTGTCCTTTTCCTTGTACCAGGTATTAAACTGCACAGAAGCTAAGTGGACATGAAAATGGACTAGAAGTGTACTGTTTATTCTTATATTAGGAACTTCAGATAACATTTTTGCACTTATAAAAACATCCCAGTGTTCTCTTGCATACTAAGAAAAGGTTCTGACTTTTAGCATTAGCCTGAGCTGTTACACAAGGCATTTGTAAATTAAGTTTTTCAATTACAGACTGCCAAAATTCCTGAAAGTTCTGTAAGCAGTTTGAAGGAGAGAGTTAATAAGATTTATTAGATAGTTGCTCTGCAGAATTTATCATGCAATGCAGCTGTAAATTCAAAACTGATTTAAATAAACAGCTTGACAATGCATTTTTCAGGATGCAGAAGTTACCACATGGCTGATAGTGTAGTGATCTTGTGGTGACATATTGTTGAGCAACACTCTAAGTGAAATCTCCAGGAAATCTCCACACATTTTGCTGTGTAAACCATTTCAAATACAATCCTTTTATTGCATAATGAAATAGGGGCCATTACTGCCTTGTAAAATACTTTTGTTCTTGTAACTATTTCAAGTCTTCAGTGACTTTTGAGCTTAAGGACTTGGAACTGTTTGTTTTAAGAAATGCATACAAATGCACATCTGCTATTCAGTGGGAAAAATGAAATGTAACATTGTAATATATGTATACTGCTTTGGATGAGGATCATAGACCAGTTGCGAGACCTTGGAAGACATAGACCTGTTGGAGAATGCCCAGAGAAGGGATGCGGAAACTTGGAATGGAACATCTCTCCTATGAGGACGGGCTGAGAGAGCCTGGAGAAGAGAAGGTTGAGATGATATCATACAGTGGCCTTTCAGTATCTAAAGGGGAGCTGCAGGAAAGGACAGACTCTTTAGCAGGGTCTGTGGTGACAGAACAGGGGAAATAGTTTCAAGCTCAAAGAAGGTAGATTTAGGTTAGATATAATTACAGAGGGGCTGGTGAGGCCCTGGAAAATGTTGCCCACAAATGTAGTGGATGCCCTGTCCCTGGAGACTTTCAAGGCGAGGCTGGATCAGGCCCTGGGCAACCTGATGTAGCTGTGGTGTCCCTGTTCATTGCAGGGGATTTGGACTAGGTGGCCTTCAGAGGTCCCTTCTAGCTTTAAGGGCTCCATGATTCTATCAGTATGGCTTGAAGTCAGGTTAAAGGGGCAAATATTTATGTGAAAGTGTCATTTATAGGAGTTGCTGTGTGCAGCGTATGTGTGCAAAAGAGAGACAGAGGAATAGACTTTCAGTGTCATTTTGAGATGATTTTCTTCTGTATTAGAAAACTTTCAAATGGATTTGCAAATATTCCCAGATAGACCAAGGAATGTGATTTACAACTGACTGATTTGAGAGGAGCGAGGGGGATTTTATATCTTACTGATTTTAAGGGATAAGTACAAAGATTGCATTTCAGTGGTGCATTTTAGTGATGAATTTTTTTTTAATTTTGCATTTACACTTTTCAAATCAACACATGCAAAGCTTGTTAATAGTATTCCTTCTCCCTTATATTGTCATCGTTCTGTGTGCTCAGATTGGTAAGTAGGCTGGTGTGTGTATGCATGCTATTGTATGAAAAATTGTGGACTTCTGTAAGAAAGTGCATTCATATTTATTTTGTATGATCCCCATGCTTGTCTCTCCTTTACCATGTGTTTATTTTTCACTTCCTCTCTTTGCCAGAGCTGCAGAAAATTTGTTGCTCCAGGTTCAGAAAGACTATCTTAAACCCCAGAAGGAGCTTGCTGAGCTGAAAAAAGATGCAAGCCAGCTCTTATCAAAGCACAACAGCAAACTGCAAGATGCCCAGGATCTGGTGAATGATGCACTTGCTGACATCAATGAGACAAATCGCTTGTTTCCTCTTATTTCTAGTAACCTGGCAGAGTTAAATGTAAGACTGGATGATCTGTGTTGTTAAATATGAAATATGAAATTTTGTTTATAAGTTGATTTTAGCCTTTTAGAAAGCTGTACACATTTAAGTGTCTTAATATATAAAATATATAGTGTCTTGAAAACTCAAAGGAAACCAGATTGTTGTCGGAAAACAAAAATAATGATTATCTAATATATGCACTAGTTAACTTACAGGTCAGTATTAAAAACAATGATTTTTGCTATAGGAAAAGAAGCTGAGTATAAAGGAAAATAAAGAAGTCTCAACCATGCTTATTAAAGAAGGAAAATTCCTAGTAAATGTTGCTGCTGCTCTTTCCCAAGATGTAAAGAACTCTACATCAGTAAGTTCTTAAGTTTTAACATCCTCTTTGATACTTCAAATGGATTTTGCTATTGGTGGGGAAGGAACAAAGAAAACCCTTTTGTTGTGCAGAACTTGGAGGTCCACCAGGATGAGCTACTCCAGTGGAATACCAACTTGAGACACCATGTGGATGAGCTGGTGATGCAGATGTCTGTGAGAGGAGTGCTTGACCTGGTATACAGAGCTGAGGATCATGCCGCTCAGTTCCAAAGACTTGCAGATGCACTGGAAAGGTAAGAAACTCAAGAAAGTTGAAAACTGGGAGAAGCCTCATTTATAATCCTACATTTAATTTAAATAAGTAATAGTAGTAGCTTAATCCATTAAGCAGAAGTAATTCGTTTTTACTCTTTTTTTTTTTCAGTTATTTTTTGCCTTTAATGTAGCGTAGAGTCTCTTTATTAAATGATATAGAGAGGGCTGATTAGTCTTGAATTTCATGTGGTTGACTTGCACAATAACTGGTGAGTAATTAAGTGCCCTGTGAATGTATCATGGTATGACTTGAAAAGCTTGTGTTCTGTGTATGAATGCTTCTTTGACTATATATCTCTGAATCTCATCAAGAAGCTATTTTTGCTATGCCTTCATCATTGTTGCTTTCAAAGCATCTTGCAGAAATGAGTGGGTTGCAATCCCAAATGCACTCTTTTCAAGAGTTTTCAAGTCATTTATTTCATTGAAAATGCTCTGTCACAGGAATACTTCTAGAACTGTTGCTCATTTGTCTTATTATAAAATCAGCAAGTTTAAATTTGATTAGTTTGAAAAATTTACGCATATTTTAAGCTTGAGAACAAAAAATTTTACTTTGAGTAATGTTGAGTAACTCTGCTGGTTTTATTGTATCCAGACAAATTAAATAAAACAAAATTTGATATGGAATAGTGTTCAGATACTCATATTTCCTCTGAGGTTCTGTATTTCTCTGTGCTGCTTTTGAGCTCCAGTAGGAACATGTTTATGTTCTGTTATGTTTACATGATCTTATTTGTTCGTTCTTCATGGAAAATGTTATCTGTGGCTAACTGATATATAAATTGAAAAACTAACCATCATCAAGAACAAAAACATTTTATATTTCAAGTTTTCTGGTGATTTGGAATTTTTTTCAGTTCAAAGTAAAGGACTGAAAGCCCTTTTTGCAGCCCTTGGGAAAGATAAAATCTTTTTTTTTCAGAGTGCATCATGAATTCTAGAAGATTGTTGTGCATGGTGTAATATGCACGTGTAACAGCACATAGAACTTATTGCTTGATTATATTGCTTGTTTCACAAAAATAGTATTATCTGTTAATTTTTTATTTAGTGGCCTCTCAAAAGTAAAAGGTGTGACTTTGAATGCAACAGCTGCAGTCTATACCCACTCCAATGTTAAAAATGTGATTGAAAGGACAGAGAGTTTGGCAGATGATGCATCTAGGATTGTGAATGGCCCTTTGGATTTAGTAAGTATTGATATTAGTATCTTCACTTCCTTGTCTTTCTCATTTTGGAATATTTGTTCTGTAGGTGTTTTCACTTGCTGGAATCTGGATCATCCTGATGGAGGCAGCCTGCCCTGCCTACTGATATATAATGTATCCTGAATCTGCGCTCTAAGGCAGTAAGGATACCAGATTTCATATTCTGTTTGTCTCGATTTCCTCTTTACCACTTTTGTTTTTAGACATGTGATGCACATTTAGCTGGACTGGATATGATTCTGTGTGTCTTTGTCATCAGTCATCTGACTTGCATTTCGTCGAATCATAAAATGATTTGGTTTGGAAGGGACCTTTAAGATAATCTACTTCTGACCCCTCTGCTATAGGCAGGACATCTCCCACTAGAGGGCTTCCCAGAAGAAGTGTGTTATGTCTGTATGACTTGTCTCCCTGTCCTTGGGTGTGCTCTCTTTTACCTTTAGAGTTATTTAGCGTCTTCTATTCAACTTGTCCCTTTTCCACTTCTAAGTATTCACAACCACAACTGTTTCGCTTAGTTGAGAGCATTCAGTAACCAAATGTATTTTATATCATATCTTCTATTTTCCTGTCTTGCAAAATTATCAGGTTGTTATTATGACACTAGATTACAAAAACCTGATCAGTTAGTTACCTAACCTGTTACTGTACATGTTTCCCTCCTTTTATCTCTGCTTTTTTTTTTTTTTTTTAAATTGTAAACCCAAGGAAAGAATTGGCTATGTTTTACATTTGTCATTACAGTATTGCTGGAGAGACAAATACATGATATTGCATTCATGTGATAATGATCGAAATAGTCAGAATTATGTGTTTGTTTATTATTTTATCACATGCTGTCATATACACAGCATGAGTCCTCCTAAGCATTTTTCCAGATTTTCCAGATGGATAAACGGATTAAAAGAGTGCTTTAAGACCGGAATTTTCAAATATCTTAAAAGGGCTTAGTGCTGAGAATTTGGCCTTAGAACTGGAGCTAAAACTAGCAATGTTCCAAAAGGTAACAGAAAATAAGTAGCACTCTTCAGACTGGAATTTGGCAGGTTTTATTTCAATGTCATGTTCTTGGGCAAAACATTACAACTTTATTATTTATTCTTAGCAAGGTAATAAATAGGATATTATAGAAGCGGTGAGAATGTTCATAACTTACATTAGATGTCCATAGGCATGTCACTGTCTTCAGTTGAACTTCTGTCAATGAATTCCTGTTTTTTTTTTTTTTTTTTCTTTTTTCAGCCAGATGAATCTCTCAGTCTTCTTGGTAAAGACACTCTGCAGCTTAGCTCCAAAGTTCAGAATGAAGCTAAAAATCTGAAGAAAAAAAGTAACGGTTAGTTCTTTGGAGTTCACATTTACCTCTTCTCTTTCCTTTTCCATAGCTTGTCCTATGGTAGATTCATTTTTTTCAATGACCCTAAACTAAAGCACAGTACTGTGTATAAATACGCATATATTTTTGTACTATTGAAATTAATGTTGTATTCAGGACTCATATATTCTACATTTTTGGGTAAGAATATAATTTTGCTTGGTAAACAATTAAAATTTTGATTTTTACTGTATCTACTTCGTCTCCAAGTAACGCTGTTTTTTAGATGTCTGTTTTTCTGAATGCCGTGAATGAAGGCAGTAGGGATTGCACAGCAGGTGAAGGGCAAACATATTTCTTGAAGAAATACATTCATTCAGTTTAATTTAATAAATCATGGATTACACAGTTCTGTAGGGTGATGTACTTAAATCATAATCATTTTTTTCCTATTCCTTCTATATAACTGAGATACAATAACAAGCTGGATTTTTGCTTCTGTTTGTAAAATGTGCCTTTTGGATCAGAGTCCCTCTATAAATTACAATATTCTTTTGGTTTGTTATCGCTCCAAAAAGATCAGCAAAGCTTTTGAGTTTGCATCATGGAAGTGCAAAACATTTTGAACACGTACTTTGTTTAGGAGCAGAGTCCAACCCTAAGGGAAGTTTCAAACAAAATTGGACAGAATGTGAGTGCTTCACAGAGATAAATTGTAACCATAAAATGACCTTTGCTCTTGATATCAAAAGTTTTACACAAATATATACATCTTACATAATTCAGATGAAGTGAATACACAGTTTTTTTGTTCTGTATACTTTTATTTTTAGTGAGGGGATTCTACAAACATCTCAAAAATAATTAAAATAAAAGCTATCTTGAATGGCTCCTGTTGTATTTCAAGAAAAATGTCAAGAACATCATAGAAATTATAAGGGTTCACCATCTTTGAATAATTTTAATCTATAACTCTATCCTGACAATGTTTCTGGTTTGAATTTGCCAGAAAGGATAACTTTGCGCAATACAGTGCCCACAGGAGCTTATCTGAGCTTACTGCATTCAGTTTACATTTCTGTTTTTAAAATGCATTTTTTGTTAAAGAAGGACAAAAAAGTTCCATGTGCTTACATAGTGAATGTTTATTATCCCTGTATGTAAGACTCATGAGGATTGTGTCTTTTTTTTAAGTGCACAGAAAAATCACAGTTATTTCTTCCAACAGGCCTTTTATCTGAATTGAATGGATTGAGCAAAAAAGTAGAAAAGATTCAGGAAAGTACTGTTAAAATTGTCAACCAGCTTAATGATTCCCTGTTGGCACTGAAAGCGTTGCCCAATGGTAAGTGAAATCAGTATTTATATACTCCTTACTGTAGAACATTCTAGTACAATCGTAATACAGTCTTGTTTATCATTTGATGGGAGAGACATAAGCAATAAACTAGACTGGAGACTCTTTTAGCCTCTTGCCTAACAAAGAATGTTTTCTGTTTTTTAGTAAGCCCCTAAAGCATAACTGAGTTTTGATATAAGACCTGTAGTTTGATTCTCATTTTACCCTGCTGTAAATCAGATGGGGATCTGAAAGCAATGGAATTATGCTAGTATGAGAAGGGAATGAAGTCCTAGAGTATTTAACAGCACGTGGGGAGAAACTCTTAGATGAACCTGTGAGATTTTGCTTTCTTTTAATAGCTTGTTTCAAAATTGTTTGTATTGTGCTATGAAACTTACTTGTATCTAAATGTTTTCTTATTGTAAATGCTGAATTCATGTACCAAATTAAATGTCCCTTCTGTGTATTTGCAAAACAGTACAAATCCTTTAAAAAAACAAACAAACAAACGATATTTTGAATAAAGGAAAGACCTAGAGTTTGTGGAACTTAATAGAAAAAACATATTTTGTATTGTGAAGAGAGGAGGGTTTGATATACTTTACCAACTGTATTTGTTGTTTAAAAAGTAGAAGAAACTTCGTAAAGGCCTCCTGCATTGCTTTTACTCTATGACCAGATTAGAACATTAAGCACTAAAATACCTATTTTGTAGCTCAAGCTCTTAACTCACAATAAAGAGTAAGATTATGCTGGGTATTATTTGCAGGATGCTATCTGACATAAAGCCAAACACTGTCAATTAAAGTATCGTTAAAATCTTAGGATGGGTCTCCTTAACTCACAGGTTAACATTGTTCAATTTCAGGTTTGATTTATTTCTTGAAATAGTCCACTTTTTGTCTGGACAGAGATTAATGGATGGTGGTGTTGTCCTCTGCCTTGGGTAATGGATCCCTGCAGACCTAAACACAATCTTCTGTGCAGTTGAGTCCCACTGTTCCTGGCATAGGGAGTGCAAGGGACAGGGTGAGAATGGGAGCAGTGTGCTTAGTGTATACATGCTCATGGCCCAAAGCAGAGTGTAACAGACCTGCCTGTTTTGTTGTACATTCTATTATTTATATATGTATGTCTTGTTTATATACGTATGTATTACTATTGTGTGCCTGCATGTTACACTGATAATTATATCCATTTCTATATCACCAACTTGTGAACATTTACTATGTTTTTAGCTCAGGGCCATAGCTATGTCCATTTCTCAGCTTACTAACTGAGTAAGAGGAGTTGCAGCAACCTACTCCTGCACTCCAGTTTCACAGAAGTTAAAGTTCCTACACTGTGAGCTAAGGGGCATTCAACAGCCAGGCAAAGTTAGATCATGGTCAATCTTGGTTTGGAGCTCCCCTCACAGATTGAATATACAAAGAGCTGGAAACATAACTCTTAGTATGAAAGGAATGCAACTGGCAGCATTTCTAATGTTGTGATTATGTAAATAACTGTGTTGTTATTAAACAGGTCAAGCATTTATTACTCTATGAAAGCTGTGACTTTTTGAATCTGTGAACTGCCACTGTGTTTCAGGTACAAGGAAATACATGCTGGAAGTGAAAGAGCTGGCTGTATATGCAAACATCAGCACTATGGTGGGTTTAAACCACTTTGGGGATTTCAGTCAAAAGCTGCTGAATGCTTCATCTACATTGTCCCAAGTTAATGGCACATTGAGGAAAACCAGTGAGCTTATAATTGATTCATCAAAAGCTGGTAGGTTTACTGCTTCACTGCTCTCCAGAAATGTCACTGCTTGCAGAAGTAGTACTAATATTCAAGTTTAATAGGCATTAAAAATAAATCTCATAGACTGAAATATTCCTCCTAATTCAATAAAAACGTGCTTACTTTTCACTAGATCACTAGAGGAGACTCATGGAATGCCTTTAAGTATGCGCGTTCTTTACTCATTAAAATTGCCGGAAAAAATAAAAAAATAAAAAAAAATCAGAAACAGGCTTCCTTCATTAAGTATTTTAACGTTTCTTTTCCAATCTACCTCAGTATTCCATTTATGTTTTGGCAGTAATCACAGCTGAAAAACAAGCTAAAGAAGTTGAAGCGCAAGCAAGACTTTTACTTGATAGGCTGAAACCTCTGAAAACGCTAGAAGAGAATCTGAGCAGAAATTTGTCTGAAATTAAAGAACTCATCAGTCAAGCCCGGAAACAAGCAGCATCTGTAAGTATCATCACTGCAGATTTAACTGGCTTCACTTTCACCTTTAACACAGAAAGTTGCTTGAGATTAAGAGCATAAAATTTACCTTGAAGGTACGTGGTTGTTCTGGGATCTCGCTGAAGTTGTAGGGCACTGACTGATACTAAAATAGTTACATGCAGGGCTGTTGGCGTATTTTATAGTTTTAGCTTCTTGTTTCCTCTATCACTTGTGAGTTTTTCTGAACAACAAGGCAGTAACTTATTAATATTTCCATTATTTTTTTCTATTTCCTTTTGTTTCTTATTAAAATAACGGAATGAGAAGTGTTGGAAATAATTCATGGAGATACTCAATGAGAGGGAGACAGGTGAAGAGATGGAGCTGCCATGTGTTTAGGACAAGATGTTAATTTCTAGGCTTATTTTAGAGACTGATGTGAGAAGCTTCCATGCATCATCAAGTATAATGACAATTTTTTTAGTAAGAATGTGGATTCTGTCAATAAATTTGCCATGTATCCCCTACCATGTTGTTTTCTTTGCAAGAAGTTGCTGTGCATCCAGAATACTTGGAGATAAATGACATTAATTTTTTAAAGATCAGCTTCCTCTTAAAAACAGTGAAAGTATATCAACTGTACTATGGGCCTCAGCGAAATCTGAGAAAGATATAAAATTGACTTCGCACTCAGTGACTTCTAATATGTTCTTGACTTTAATGTGTGCTCACATTCCGTAACTTTTAGGGAAGTGGGTTTTTTTTTTGAAAAATACCTGCTTTCTGGAATCTTTCTGAAATCTTAATTTTATGGTTATTGTATCTTTGTTACAGTCTGAAGCTTAATGAATCCAGTGTAGAACAGAGGAAGTATTGTAAACTGTAATTGTAAATTGTAAAGGCTTGTTTAGATTCTATTTCACCCTTTCACCCCCAGATTAAAGTTGCAGTATCAGCAGACAGAGATTGCGTTCGTGCCTACCAGCCCCAGATTTCATCTACGAATTACAACTCTTTAACCCTTAATGTGAAAACTACTGAACCGGATAACCTCCTTTTCTACCTGGGTAGCAATGGAAAGGTAAGTTTCCTGTATGCGTTCACTGAAGTTGATGGTAGTCAAATACTTGAATGGCCATATGTGGTTTTTTTTTTTTTTTCCTACTTCAGACTAAATACCCAAATGAGGCTTTAGATTATTCCACAGAGATCCTCAAAGATAGAGAACAAAAACACCTGATTTGTTAGCTTGCTTCTTTGGCATGCAAGGAATCTCTACTTTCCTTTTCTCATTCTCTACTTTAACTCAATTACCTTACACTACATGATGCTTTTGTATAGCGTGCTAGACTACATCAAGCATTTTGCTTGTTATCGTAAAGAAGGAATTTGACTTTGGCCCTTATGCATCCACACAGCTAAAGGAACATGATAGTGGAGTGTCACATTGCCTCCCTCTTCCTTCCCTCTGTACTTCTAATAGATACACAGCTGTGTGCATGTGTTAATACGTTTTCACAGACATAATACTTTTTCAAACAGACAGGTAGGTCTGTTTGCGTGAACTCAGGTATTTATACATGTCTACAGATGTGCGTGGAAACACTGTATCACATCTTGATATGTCTATTAAAAAGATATTCAGTTCTATATGATAGATATTCAGTTATATATGAGCTGTGTTTTTTTTTTTTTATTTCATTACATGTTTTTGTTTCACTCATCTTCTTTTGCTAAAACTATTCCCTGGGTTTTCACTAAAAGTAACTCCAGTGATGTAGGAATGGGAATTTAGACAGATTCTAGAAGTTACATGTTAAAATTAAATGCTCTAAACAGAAACTTGTTCAATGTGATGTATTAAAATAAGGGCTGCTTTTTTTCAGACAGACTTCCTTGCTGTGGAGATGCGGCGTGGTAAGGTAGCTCTTCTTTGGGATTTGGGCTCAGGATCAACAAGAGTAGAATACCCTGATTTTCAAATTGACAACAACAAATGGCACAGAATACATGCAACCAGGTAGTTGAAGTGTAAATTGTATAAATACTGAAGGTTTAAAGGGGGCAATCAGAAATAAGTTCAGTGGAAACTGAATATTTGTTATTATAGAAACATCATAAACCATGCAAACTATCTGCCGAGTTTTTCAGTGACAAGATGTTTGTTATTCTTAAAAAGTTGATAGAATGCATTGATTAAGCTGGATGATTTCTAAAACCATTTATTATTTGCAATTGATAGGTTTGGAAAAACAGGTACACTCAGCATAGAGGAAATGAACTCCAATCAGAAGTCTTCACCTAAATCTGCAACCTCACCGGGAACAGCTAGTATACTAGATGCTAACGAATCAACACTCATGTTTATTGGAGGACTTGGAGGGCAAATTAAGGTTAAATTCTGCTATTGGCATTCTGTGAAATGTTTTTATCATGTTTGAAATGCACCTTTCGCTTAGTAATAATGGCATAAATTGGCTACGTCATAAAGACTTGCCAGGCAAACTAAACATAAAGCAAAGATGCCATAACAATATTCTTCAGTAATCTGAAGCTAATTTTGCCTAGGAATTTTTACCTAAATTGTTCATCAGGGCTGGCAGTGTGTACATATATGATGCAAAGATATTGCACATGGAATTTTTTTTTTTTTTTGGTTCGTTCTTCAATGGCTTCCTTTAGATTGCCATTTTTAATGCAATAAAGATTGTAAGTAGGTCAAGGCTGTAGTTACTTTACTTGCTGCAGAACAGATCTATTATGATTTAAATGGTAGTTGTTTACAGTTATGCTAAAATATGTTCTTTTACGACTTATATCTAACAAATTTAGAGTTGAATGGAAAAAAACCTAAAATTTAGCTGTTTAATTTTCAGGATACTTAACATTAGTTGTATTCATGAAGTTTTTTGTTTTTTGTTTTTTGTTTTGCAGAAGTCACCTGCTGTTAAAGTAACACATTTTAAAGGATGCATGGGAGAAGCATCCCTGAATGGAAAATCTATTGGTCTTTGGAACTACGTAGAAAGAGAGGGCAAGTGCAATGGATGTTTTGGAAGGTATTTTTGTCTTGCTCTTCTCTTTTTAAATAGATTTAGTCTTTTATATATGTAACATATATTTCCGTTCCAGTAAAAAACAGTGAACTCAAACAAAGTGCAGTGTTATATTGATCATTAACTTACAGTTCTGTAAATGTTAATCTGCATCTGTCAGTAGTGTCAAATAATTTAACTGTGTGAAATTTTATCATTATGCCTACTTTTTCAGAAGAGTTCTATGGCTATGGCCTGCTCTGTGCAGTAAAAATTGGGAACTGCCTGTAAATCAAAGCGTTCTGGAATATTTGCTTTCCGGTAATGCAGAGCAAGATAAAATTGTGATTTTTTTTTTCAGTAACAGTGTAAAGCACGCTTATTAAAAGTCCATAGCAAAATTGTAGCCACTGAGCTTGCTACCATTCCTGTAATCATTGTGAAAGGAGACTGCAGTCAGTTCTATTTTTATGTTTAAGGAATTGCAAAGAAATATGCTTGACTGTATTCCCTTTTGTGGAACGTTTCATGTAGAAACAGCAGAGGGTGCTGCTTGATTGCATGTGATATTTCCAAGAAGTACTATAGTGCAGGAAAAGAGGCTAATAGAAATTTATTGTAAGTGCAATTACATAAAGCTTTTTTTATAAATGTATGACATGTCTAAATTTAGAGGGTGTCATAATTTCTTTCCCTTAAGAGATTGTTGTTTTCCTTTCATATATCAGAGAAGAACACTTTTTATCTTGTGTGCATCCTTCCCCATGGCTAAATTACTCTTGATATTCTATAATGAAAACGGTCTTTGGCTGGAATCCTTCAGTTATTCATAACACCACGCTTCAAATTGCTTTTCACGTTTCCTAATCGCACTGCCTAGGGCCTGCACCAGCTGATCAAACTTTTCTTATTTTATGTTAAAATGACTGGAAAAACACAAATCCTCAGCTAACGTTTTAGCTTTTTTTTTTTTCCCCCATTCCATAGCCCACAAGATGAAGACACTTCATTTCATTTTGATGGCAGAGGATACTCAGTTGTTGAGAAGGCACTTCGGTCAACAGTGACTCAGATAATAATATTCTTCAGCACCTTTTCACCTAATGGCCTACTTCTGTATCTTGCTTCAAATGGCACTGTAAGGAAAAGGATCACTCTTAAGCTGTCGGAAACTGTGTTTAGAACACTTCATAACTCCTTACTTTCTTCTACGTCCACTTTCAATTTACATTTATTAAAACAAGTTATCATCTTTACACTGATTATCACCTGTGATGGACACCATGAGTAAAAGAATAAAAGACAGATCCTTAAGGTTACGCCTTAGAACAAATATTAACATGTAATGGAATATTTACATGCAGTGAAAATAATTGCTTGTTTATTTCAATCCTGAGAGTAAAATTAAGGATAGTTTAACTAAAAACAAGATGAAGAAGCAGCAGGGATGGCAAACTAGTTTTTTCTTTTTCCTGCTGGAGAAACCTTGACAGGATGTAAAATCTTCTGGAACTGAACTTGCAGAAGAATATATTATTGAATAGTCTTATTGAATTAAATCCATGAGATGTGAATTTAGCAAACTGAAATGAAAAACTCAGCTTCCAACAGCAGCGTATGCTAGTCCCATCTCCAGACCTTCATTGTCATGTCATGCAGTTTACCACCTACTTTTCCTGGAGGACAAAGCTTTGTTCAGATACAAATTGTTCTGGAGGCACTACATAATTCATTTGATTCATTATGTACTCACTGCCTGAATACATTGCACAATGATACGTGACTTAAATTTTACAGTGTAGAGAGGGCACTTCTAGAATGAAGCAGACTTTTTTTCCTTCTGTTGATGTGAATAAACATGTAGAATCTATTTGCATCTTGCAGAAAGAACATTATATTGTTTGGTTATTATGCTAACAGTGAAATCAAATTACTCTCAATCAAAAACAAAAAAATCAGTTGTGACATTTGTTGTTTAAACTTTTGTCCGCTGAGCAATCCAGCTTGCTGATTCATTTAAGTAAGGCCAACAATAAAACAAAACAAAGGATATAAATCCTTTTATGGTACTTGGAATTTAATTTTCCTAAACATAGCAAAGATGGGCCTAAGAAATAGTCTACAGGAGTTACCAACCCTTTTTCACACACTAGGTCATACCTGCTAAATATGCATATTTCTGGAAGATTTTTGTTTCCTGTAATTGAATCTTTTTTTTTTTCTTCTTCTTTTTCTTTTTTTTTCTATTTTTTCTTTCTTTTTTCCTTCCAGAGAGATTTCTTGTCCCTTGAGCTTGTTGATGGCAAAGTGAGACTGGCTGTTGATCTAGGTTCAGGACCTCTTGTTCTGACAACAGAAAATCGTTACAACAATGGAACATGGTATAAAATTTCATTCAGTCGGAACAAGAAGCAGGGTAAGTTACAGGCTGAATAAACAGGTCTCTGTCCATCTACAGTCAGAAATATCTAGGGGTTCCAAAAGAAGCATCACCACAATCGAATCTGGATGCTTACAGAATTTCTTTAGCAGCAGCTTCTGTATTCATTGAAGTAAGATAGGAGAAAGACAGCAATGAAAATCTAGTGCTGGATTTGCCATGTCTTATAAAGAACAGGTAGTGCAGCAGATGCCAGAACACATATATTAATAGCTCTTAAACAGTAAGAAGTCTTTGTCTAAGTCTGTATATTAGGGAGCATGTGTTTTGCATTTTTTGTAGAAAATTGTACAATTTTGGGGCTCATGATTGGAAAGTAATGCATTACAAGGGAAGTAATGTATTGCAAGTGATATATGTGAACAGCTATAACATATTCTCAGATATCTTTTTCTGTAGACCTTTCCAGATTTGGTTTTGGCAGAGAGAAATAAATGAGAATAGCAGAACAGCTGGAACTGCAATACATGTACTCACTCAAATAATAAGAAGATTGTCTATACGTGTTTGACTCAATGAGTACATTTTCCTTTGTTAGAAATAAGATTGTCAAAACAGAAGAATGCAAGTTAGTATCCTTCTCTAGATCTCAACTCTTTTCTTTGCAGGAATGCTGGCAGTCACGGATGCATATAACCTTAATTACAAAGAAACCAAGCAAGGAGAAGCACCTGGGGTTGCCTCAGACTTGAATCGCTCTGATAAGGACCCAATCTTCATTGGTGGGCTCCCGAGATCAAGGGCTGTGAGGTAAAGTGTGCATTCACTTCTCCTCCTTTGCTATGACACCTGTAAGCAGAGAGAAGGACTTTAACAAAATCTGATATTCCACTGATGTTAGTTGGAATCAGTGAAGTTTGAAGCCTTGCTTCAGACTTGGTTATCTGTTCCTCACCTTTAGGCTCTACTATGGGGCTTTTCACAACAGTTTGGAAAGAGAACAGTGTTTTCCCCGTGTCAGTGATTTCCACAGCAGCAGCTGCTACAGCAGCCTGGAACAATGCTTCTCTGACCTTTACCTGTATGAGCCTTGTGCTTTCCAGCTGTCATTTACAGACAAAATTACACTTCAGGTTGAGAGTTCTGCTTCAGAAAGGAATTCTTGTAATTTAGTTTTGAAACTTGTAACAGGTGTGAACTAAATGTAATGTTGTTTTTCTTTAATCTGTTTATGCACATAGTTTATAGCTGGTCTCCAGTTAATACTTTCTGTATTGTACATTCCTGCTGAGCTTGTGAAGCTACATTTCTTTCAGTGGCTTCATGTTGAAAGAAAAAACATGGCTGAAAGAAAGACTAATTAAATTATCTGCATTTTCTTGACAGTAAAGTAAATTCCAGGACAATATTTATCTCTGTATATTTATTGCACTCGGATGCAAACTTGAATCTTAGTTGGCACTGCAGCATGTAAGGGATTATGGCAGGGAAAGCTTACATTTTTCTGACTTAAATCTGGAATATTGTTGTCCTCCAGACTTGAGAAGTGAAAAACAATTGCTACATTTACTCTTACACAAAAGCCATCACGTTTTCAGCTGGAAATTCAACTGAGAGTTTTGGAAAATGGCCTGACCTGTCAACGCAACACTAACACTTACATGTTTCCATTTGGATACAGTGCTATCTGATTCTTTTTCAGATTGGAAATACCATCTGATAAGAAACCCAAAATAATTACTTACACTGGGCTGTGTTCTTTTTCTTATTGAAGAGAGATGAATCTTTTCTTCCAGGAGATTCCAAATGCTGTTCATTGGGTGGGAAAAAAAAAAAAAAAAAAGAAAGCCTTGTTTTGTCTTGTCTTTCAGGAAAGGTCTTAATAGTAGGATGTATGTGGGATGCATCAAGAATCTGGAAATATCCCGTTCAACCTTTGACTTGCTTAGAAATTCATATGGAGTAAGAAAAGGCTGTATATTGGAGGTAGGATGGAAGTTTTATTATCTGATTCTTACTGTTGTTGAATAATGAATAGTAATGTTTATGAAAGAATATAATCAGTTGACATTGACTTGCCTTGAAAAATTCTAGGCAAAGTAATATATATTTGAAATTATTTTTTCTTACTGGGTGCAACAGCAAGACAAAGTCAGTAATTATTTCTCTTATTTGTAAAATAGCCTATTCGTAGCGTGAATATCTTGAACAATGGATATATCGAGTTGGAACCTAAGTCCTTAAGTCCAGAATCAGAACTGATGGCAACTTTTGCTACAAAGAACAGCAATGGTATTATCCTTGCTGGACTCAGTAGGGGACTGGAGAAGCGACGGCGCAGACAAGCACATTTGGCAAGTACTGAAAACAAACGCTTTTTATTTTTGTTGTTGTCATTTGTACTTAAAAATATCGCTTCAAATTTGTGACTCTAATTTGGAAAAAAAAAAAAAAAAAAAGAGCCCTGAGCTCAGAGAGGGTAGAAGGACAAAGAGTACAGAGATTGTAGCAGGATGGAGGTGAAGGATCTGTTAGCAGAGAACAGTTGCAAAGATCCAGAGTAGTTTTTAAACAAACAAACAAAAAAAACCTGCACATGAAATAAACACTGAACATTATTTTCCACTTTTGTTAGTCAGAATTACTTTCTGAAGCATTTGCAGTGAGCAAAGAACTCACATCTGTTCTAGAGCTCCTAGAATTCAGTGTTAAAGTGTTAGCAGGAATGTTAGCCTGCCCTCTTCTATTTCCTTCCTCTAAGCAGGGGTGTGTGTGGGTAAAAACAATCCCCTGGACTTTTCTTGTGAGCAGAGAAATCTTTCATACCTTCTGTTAGAAGGCTTTGCATTCTGTGAGATGCTGATACATGCCTACTAGTCTTTCTGTTTCATTACAGTTTGTTTAAAAGAAAGCTGGAGGTAAATTTTCCATACTATATTCTGTTTGAACAGTGATGAATGAGTGACAGAAAACTGAGTGGTAGTTAAAAAATAACTTTCTGATTAAATCCACAGCCCTTCTTTTCCATTATGCTGATTGATGGTCATCTTGCAGTGCATGTTAATGCTGGAGATAGAGCAAGTACTAGAAAAGTAATTCTTAGGTCTGCTAATGGAACATACAGTGATGGACAAGAACACTCTGTCATCCTAATTCGGAATAAGAGGTACATATGACTGCAAACAGTTCTACCTGTTTAATTATTGTATGCCCTTGTCAGATCACTGCAATCTTTGAGAAGCTGCCTTTGAGAGCTCATTAGGTGGAATATAATCACGTTGTGTTTTTCTGCTTTTACTGGAGGTGTTCTGATTTATATGGTAATTGTATACAGCACACAGCCACTGATTAAATTGTATTTAAAAGCTCTCAAAATCTCCAGGCAGCTTGGCCACTTGAGTGAAGTATGCTTAATAGTATTAGAAAAAAATAGAGCTATCAAAATAATTTGGAAAGATACTCAACAAAATTCTAAGCTAAACTGTTAAGATAACTGTTTAGATAATTTTTATCTAAAGAAGGTCTTCTAGTTTTTTCTTCTGGGTGTTGAAGGAAATACTGAAGTTAGGGAATCCTCTTAAAACAGCATATTTCTTAGGATGAAAAGAATGTTTCTGATATGAAAAACCCTGAGGCCCTTGTTGAATGTTTTCTCTACTTTATCTTTTCAGAATCATAACTGTACAGGTGGATGAAAGTAACCCCTCAGAACTGAGGCTTGGTTCATCAGCAGAAATGAGCCCTATGAACATTTCCAACTTCTATGCTGGTGGCATCCCTGCAGGAGAGGGCTTCTTTGGGCTAAAAATGGCTGGCTCCTTTTATGGCTGTATCAGCAATCTTATTTTTAACAAGGAGTAAGTCAGAGTGGTAACTTCCATGTTCTGGAAAACTGAACAGTAATTAGTAATTATATTTTGAAATTGCTCTCCTGACACTGTTAATTTGTCTTTTTTTTTTTTTTAACATAAGGCAAGTGTTATACTAATGACCTGGCATCATAACACAGAGAAAATGAATACTGATTATTAATAGCTACATTTACAAATAACAGTAAACATGTCCTTAATGTGTATATGGATGCTGTGCAAAGTACTGCTCTCTGTTACAGTTTCATCTGTACTTAAAGGTCCTTCCAAGAATATTTCCTATTAATATTGTTAGATGGGCAGTCATTTGCCTGTTTTTTTTTTTTTTTTTTTTTGTTGTTGTTGTTGTTGTTGGACTTGATGACTTTAGAGGTGTTTTTCCAATCTGAATAATGCTACAGTACTGTGAATCTTTCTGTTGTGAAAGACCTTGTGAAGTACTTTCCATGCTCTTGGGATTTCAGCTCTTAATACGTAGGTTTTTTAAAACACAGACTTTTGGATTTCACCACTTCCATGAAGTATGAACATGTGGATATGGGCAGCTGCTTTTTGTCAGAAAAGCCTAAAACAGCCATGCAGCTAGAAGACATGGAGATTCAGGCTGAACTACCAATTCCCATGAGGCCTCCTACAGATACAAAAAAAGTATGTATTTCAACAAAGCTCTGTTGCTTCTTCTAGGAAAGTACTCAGGTGAAAGTTGCATTTTTAGCTTTGTGGAAAATTTTCAAAACAAGGACTGTATGTATTTTCTTCTTCTGTGGTATGTAGTAGGAGTAGTCTAGTAAATGCTGATTTGAATTATTTCCTGTGGGGGAAAAGATATGAGATAAACTTGTGAAGCAGTCAATTGGCCTTCTGAAAGGGAAATTTAGCTAGGTTTATCATGGTTCAGGCAGTAACACTGAAAAGAGAAGTGGAGTGATAATCTTTCAGCAGAAGGACTTGACATTAACTATTATCTTCAGTAAGTTCTTGCCAAAGTATAATTCCATGCTGAGATTTGCATTGGCTGAGCAATTTAGCATTTCCATTTTCCTGGTCACACAGATACAGTCTCTGGTCTGTATCAAAGGGGAGGCACAAGCCATTATAGTGAGACACAGCACCTGAATGCAGCTTGTATGACACCTGTTTCCTCTCACACAGTCCCAGTTCCCAAGGCAGCATCACTTTTTCCTCCTGCAGCTGCACATCTTCATGATGAAGTGTTTCCAGAGCATCTTGAAATCATTTTTATGTAGCAAAAGAAAGCAGGACTTTATACGTTTCATACAACTGTGGCTATAAAAAGAAATAAGCTGTCCTTAGAGCTGAAGTATGGCTTTGGCTCATACTCTGTTACTCAGCTCTTCATTTCCTAAATCGTAACAAAAATGTACATCTCCACTAAATGGGAAAATATTTCTGCTAAGTCCATAAGATTTTAACTGGGATCTTACTGTCTTCTAACATTCGTTAGCAAAAGGGCTATCAATTAGGAGAAATGGTTAACGAATATATCTTGAACTATAAACATTTCTTAGAAGAAAAGATTGGTACTGTCCAGGAGACATAGCTTAATGCTTAATCATTACAACTAGTCCTCTCTGAGCAAAATGGTGGCTTGAAAGGGTTAGGAGTTTAGCAAATTGATATTACCATATATTTTGTGGTTATAGTGGGGCTCAGTTTTTCTTCTTACAAAGATCAGAATAAACATTTTGCCATTCAGCACTGCTGGCAAGCAGCTGATACTGTACTTCTTAATAATGTTCCTTCATTAACAGGTAGCTTGTGCAAAAGATGAGCTGCCTGGTCATGTTCAAGGTGCCCATCAGTTTGGACTTGCCAAAGGCAGCCACTTGATGCTGCTCTTCAATCAGACTACTGTCAGAAAAAAGTGAGTATACTTTAATTGGACATGCATATAGTGTGTTATTCTCTAATGAACTACAAGAAGTGTGAGGGTGGCTTTCAAGCAGAATCATTATGAGCTTTGAAAACAGTTTTTACCTCAATTCCTGTTATTTCCTCATGGAAGAAAGTATCACATCCACTGCATCAAAATGAAATGTCTCCCGCAGGTTTGTGGTCATGAGTTTATCAGAATTTTACATTCCCTCCCCCCGAGTCCTTACTGGTCTCTGCTTCTTTGGGTGAGAAAGATAACATCTTACCCTCACTGGATTTCTGCAATTGTACCTTCCACATCTGCTTCATTCCCAAGGTCACCACAGGAGCCAAGACTACTGGGAAGAATCACTCTGTAGAGACTAATCTGTGACATGGTCTTTGCCAGTCTCATTTTTTTTGAGGCCATCAAAGCAAAGCCTGCAAGCCTAAGTTCTTTCAGCTTACATAGCCTTTGCAAGCATGGGGAAAAGAACCCTTTCCTTTCCTTAGCCCTTATGTTTTAACTACTGAATATAAGAACATTGCAGAAGTTTGATGCTATGCAGTCCTAACCTAGCATTTCTATAATATATAAATAGCTTTTATATGAATAACTTTTGGGGTTTCAGAGTGCAGAAACTACTCCTCTGTCTGAAGGCTGTCGTCTGTTCTCAGTCTGCCTATTTATATTCCATCAAGCCTGGCTAAAATAATGGGATTTGTTCCTTCCTTGGGGCAGTAGGCAAGCCTGCAGTCATAAACAGCTGAGCCTGTCCCTCTTAAAACCTGGCTGACTATATACTTCTCAAATTTCTAACAGGTACAACACTGACTTGTATTATGAAACATAGTATAGGTCATGCCTTCACAGAACATGATGCAAATTCTACTTTTCTGCCCTTTGTAATAAAAAAATGCTTTCATAATGTTAAATTGGTTGAGGCTGCTCTCTACCTCCTGAGCATCTTTTTGTGAGTGCAGAATAAAATATGTATTATTAACACTGAGTTTTTATTGTCTAGGCTTTCTGTCCAGCTGAATCTCAGAACCTTTGCCTCCAGTGGCCTGATTTACTACATGGCTCACCAGAACCAAATTGATTATGCAGCCTTACAGCTTCTTGGGGGACAGCTCTATTTTTCATTTGATTTAGGCAAAGGAAGAGCAGTAGCTTCTCACCCTGCTATTATCAATGATGGAAAATGGCATACGGTAGGTAGTCACCAATTTTGTACTCTGATGTTACTGGGATGTCTTTTCACTGCCTTTCTTGTATAATTTCAGTGTTGCAAGGGCAAACAGGTTTTAACTCAGTCATGAAACCATTCAGATCAATGCATAATTAATTCCTTTAAAAATTATCATCAGTGATGAATTGATTCCACCCTCCAAGATTCTGAGATTATTTAGGAGTAAAATAGTTCACCCACTGTGATAATAATGCATAATAGTCATCTTCACTGGAGAAGAAATTGAGAGGTCTAAAAGTTCTGATCTTTTTCACATACAGCTTTCCATGCACTATGCTACCAAAGACTTGCAACTGAGTGTGGCTGTAGAGTTTCTTCTTTCTCCCACTTACCGCTTAATGCTTGAGTGCTAACAGTGCTAATGCTAACAGGGTATTGCCCTGGATTGCACAAAAAGAGAAAGGTAAATATTTTGAATCAGTGGAGGCTGGAGGGGGAGAGTGTTTGGCATAAGGCAAGTTCTGGGAGGAATTACGGCTGTAGATTTCAAATAGCATGTAGCATGCAGGCTCTTCTGTACAGAGGCTCTGTGTGAGACTCCATCAGTCCGGTTCCTCTGAGCAACTCAGTGACTGTTGGCTCTGGCTTTCTTTGCAAGAAACATCTGTGATGTCTGCTTAAATTTTAAAAGCAGCTCACCACAGTAGTTATCTTTTGGGCAGGTGAGGCTGACAGCATTCATCCTGCTAAGCTTCCCTTCACTTGTTCATATGTGAAGCTTTACCTCCAGGAAGTGGCTTCTGTGGGAGAAGGTGATTGATGACTAAGAGCTGCCACTTTTCCTTGGCGGCTGGGGAATCAGCAGAGTTATTTTTGGTTTTCATATATAACAAGTAGAATAATAAACAACAAGAGCTACCAGAGAAAGCAAACGTGAATCTCTTAGAGAGTGATAACAACAATAAACTCTGCTGCCTACTCTGAAGGGAAGAACACTTCAGGATTTAAAGCTGTGTGTTTAAAATTAAGTATAGCTACATAAAAACTCACACTATCAACTTTATAAGAGATGAAAACATTCTGTATGAAAGCTGATCTTTCTTTATGACAAATGGCAAAAAAAAAAAAAAAAAAAAACCACAAAACTTTAAACCTTTTTTCTGAAATCAAGGCTGAGTCACACCTCTTCACAGCTGAGGATGATTACTGTACCATCAGTTGAAACGAGCATGCTTTCCTGCCAAAAGAAACACCTTTCTTTCCTCTTATGCTCGTATTGCTCTGCTGTACTTCTTTATCCCCTTACCAATCCAAATGTTTATGAAATCTCATGTGGAATCTGATTAGGATTCTGAGTGTGGCTGCAAGTAACTGGAGAAGAATAAATGGTTAGCTAACTTGAGATCAGTTATTATCTCAGCTGCAAGTGAATAATCATTTTCATGCAGAGAAGGCTCAGGATTACGAATGAACAAGGTAGAACTGGAAAGATTTTGGTCATAACAAACTCAGCACTACCCATCATGAAACTGTACTGTAGGAGCGTGTACTCCAGAGAGCTGAGATGGCTCTGCTGGTGGGCAGCAAGTGTTGCAGACAAGCACAGATCTCTACTTTCCCAACTCAGTTACTTACTCACATCCTAAAGCAGTAAGCTAGTGATTTAAATAGTAGTTGTTAAAACATCAAAAAAAACTGGGACAGGGCAAAACATAATCATTATATGCCCCTGGGGAAGCAGGAAAGCAGTTTAGGCTGCTCACTTGCATTCTGAAATGGCCTCAGCCTCTGTGAGTTTCGTGGGATCGACTTAGTATTACAGTGCATGCAAGCAATCTAACCTTTAATAATCGTATTTCTTCCTTCACAAATGATGACTAGGTAACTGACTCTGCTTATGTTTGCACCCTCTCATTTTTTTCCAGATAAGGACAGAATACGTTAAAAGAAAAGGTATCATCATTGTGGATGGACAGGAATTGGTATCAGTCAGTGTCCTGGGAGATGGCAGCACTTTGGATGTGGAGGGCAAGCTGTATGTGGGAGGACTCCCCTTAGACTATGTGGCGAAGAATCTTGGAAATGTAAGGTCTGGGGAGGGGTGAGGAGGGTTACTGTCTGACAGTATGAAATATTAGACTGGGTATATTACATCAAACACATCTGGTTCAGTATCCTGTCTCTGACAGGGGCAAAAAAGCAACAAAGAAAGAAACAACAAAGAGCATAATGACACTTCACTAAATAAATCTTTCTGGCTTTCTATGGTATAGTGATTTTAGCTAGAGCTGGAACTTTGTGTTTTATTAATAGCCCTTAATGGCTTTTCTTTTTTTCTATCAACCTCTTTGTTGAAAACAGATAAACAGTATAAATTCTCATGCTCAGTAGAAGAGAAAAATATGACTTAAAACCTCAGAAACTTTATAACCTAAATCCTGTTGGATTCACATAGGAATTCAATGCCTTAAATATCTCCAAAAGGCTGCCTTTAGCTGTTTGAGATTAAAGCATATTTTTAAGCATGCTTTTAGAAGGCATTTTTTGTCACCTTCCTCCTTGTGCTATCCATTATTCTAGGGAGGATTCTGGTGTTGATAGCTGTGTGTTTCTCAATTCTGATTATGCTTTCTTCACCCTTGCTTTTTAATTGCATAGTAGGGATAATTTTGAATATGCAATTACTAAAAAGGATAGTGAGAAATTCTAATTAATCTTATTGCTGGATGGAACTCTGTTGATCCATACTTGGAAAGAGCCTTAGAAAGTCATGACTTACATATGAATTTGCTAAAATGTATTTGAAGTGTCTAAGTGTTGGGTATATCCCTTCTCAAATTCAAGAAAATGCAATTCTTTCTGTACATTATGGAGAGCATATACTATGTTCCTTCGTAAGATACTGTGTGCATTTTCAACCTTATAAAAGTAAATGTAATAAATAAAAATGTAATTATGTAAATATTTTAGATCCGTCCGTGTTTCGTTGTTAATTTACAGTAAGCTCAGGTGAATCAGTAAAGACCATAGCAGCAGTTTTTATTATGCATTAATTCCTGCATTTTGGTATGGCTAGGTGACTCACAGCATTCCTGCCTGCATTGGCAGTATGACGATTAACAGCAAGCAACTGGATAAGGAGAGCCCTGTCTCCATCTTTGCTGTGAATAAATGCTATGCAACAGTGCAGGATGGCACATTCTTTGATGGAAGTGGTTTTGCTGCTCTTGGTAAGTGTCATTAGATGGAAGCAGTATCTTAGTGAATTAGTGTCAGTGAAAACGTTTAGTCCTTGTTGGAGGTATACATAGTTAACATGCCCTGTGTATGTATTTCGGAGTCCTTTCAATCCATGTGCCCCAAAGTGGCCATTTTTGCATATGTTCAAAGAGCTGATGACTCTGGGGAAAGAGACCTCTTTCTTTTGCAGCTGATGCTCATGTCGTGTTCATAGAATTAGGCTGAGTTCTGTTAAAGTGTATGGAGACAAAAGATGCAGTAATTGTAAAGTAACATGAAGGGCTACATTCATTTAAACTCTTGACTCTTTCTCCAGCAAATGAGATAAAATGCTTTAAATCTAAATGAAAGTAATGAAACATATTTGGGAATGTTAATTTTCCAGTGTAAAATGTGAATTTTGATTTTGGATAATTTACTTTGGAAAAACTTTAAAGAGTTTCTGCAAAACCCTTTTCCAGCAAAGTAATTAGTGTGCCTTTTAGATCTTTTAATGACCACATACGAATGCTTCTTTGAATTGTGAGTTAGAGTTTCTTCATTAGGAGCTTATAACTTCTTTTCAGTCAGAGAAGGTTACAAAGTCCGGACTGATGTGAACATCACGCTTGAGTTTCGTACTACAGCCATGCATGGGGTTCTCCTTGGAATCAGCAGTGCTAAAGTTGATGCCATTGGATTGGAGATTGTAAATGGCAAGGTAGGCTGCCCTGTGATGGCATACTCATTTCACAAGGCTTGTTAAAAGTGGAAGGATTGAATGGTTGGGTACTACTAAAGAGTCATCACTGAAATGGAGGTGATGGAGGCAAAATGTAACCAAATCCCTGTAGAACTAGTATGGGACAGACTGTAAGTATCAAAACTTGTCATCATAGTATGATAAAATGCGGGTTTAGCAGAACTCACTGGAAATTTCTGCCTTTGTAATTGTTGTAATTCATGTTAGTGTGAAGCTACTGTGACCTCCTATACCAGGTATCTTGTATGTTAGACTGAATATATTCCTTTCTTGATGTGTAATGCTTTTTCTGCCATAGAGCTGAACTTGCCCTTGTTAAGCATATTCTCCCATGTACAAAACAACCTGCTTTGTAGTCTCTTCTCCAATATTCATGAGCAGTATCCTGGACAATTAACTCTCTCTCTGTAAATCCATTCATTATGCTCCATAAGCATTTCAACAATCAATACATACTGCACCACTCATTTCCTGCAGAAAAAAAAATATATTTGATTGCTCTTAAGTATTTGCTTTCCTCAGAAAAAGCTCATTTTTTATTCAACACTTCCTAGTTAGAGATGGTGTTAAATATGACTATCTCTAAAGAAGATTTTCTGTTCATATTTACATATTAATCCTTATCACAGAATTGTAGAAATGGCTACTGCTTTGATAAATAAAGGGATGAAATAAACACACATATTGGTAGTAGTAATTGCTTATGGTTCATTCCCTTCAGATAGATACAGCAGATCTTCTTTCAAAACTTATGTCTCTGTTTCTATGAGAAAATTACATTATTGTTTTTGTTGGAAACATTGAAATCCTACGTGCACAAACCTAGCCACAGATCATTGCATGGATGGATCTAAGTCTTTTAGATTTTAAATATAATTCAATTAAGGACTCACACTCTATCAAAGTAAGCATTAGCTATGCGTAATTAGCAAACATTTATAAAATGGAAATATCTGCACCATGATTGTGCTTTTATCTAGATAAATTAGTTCATCTATTCTTACTTCATATCTTTATTGTCATCTGGCTGTTTATGCAGGTTTTATTCCACGTCAACAATGGAGCCGGCAGAATAACAGCTATGTATGAACCAGGAGTTGCAAACAGTTTATGTGATGGAAAATGGCACAAGCTTCAAGCAAACACAAGCAAATATCGTATCTCACTGATAATTGATGGGAATTTGGTTCAAACTGATAATCCCCACATTCAGTCAACATCTGCAGATACAAACAATCCCATTTATGTTGGAGGTTATCCTGGTAGGTACAATAATATTTCTTTTTCCTTTTCTCCTTTCTGTGTACTTTCTTTCTTTCCTAAGAATCATCCCTCTCTCCTCCATATCATGAGTTCGTGACTGAGTGATAGATTTTAGTTACCATTTTCCATGTTGTTACTGAGACCACAACACATTAATGGTTGCATTCTATCATGATGTAGGAGTTCATTCAGCTGTTGAGTGGGTTGCATAGATGAACTGAAGGCTTTCACTTTCCTACACTAACCTGCTCCTCAATTTCTGAGAAGGATTGCTTCTGTGCTTCCATATGATTTGTCTTTCATAGTATCCTTGAGGGTTCACAACATCCCTACCTGTATATGTTCAGGTGCAATTCATTTTTCCCTTTGCATTCATAGAATCATAGAATGGCTTATGTTGGAAGGGACCTCAGAGATCATCTAGTTCCAGCCTCCCTGCTACCCTCTAGATCAGGCTGCCCAGGGCTCCATCCAACCTGGCCTTAAATGCCTGTAGGGATGGGGCATCCACAATTTCTCCTTGCAACCTGATCCAGTGCCTCACCACTCTCTGAATAAAAAATTTCTTCTTAACTTCTAAGCAGAAAGTTTAAAGATGTTTCCCCCTTGTTCTACCAGTATCAGACTGTAAAAGGTTGATCTCCCTCCTCCTTGTAAGTCTCCTCAGGTACTGGAAGATCACAGTGAAGTCTCCCCAAAGCCTTCTCTTCTCCAAGCTAAACAAGCCCAACTCCCTCAACCTTTCTTCACAGTAGAGGTACACCAGCCCTCTGATCATCTTTGTAGCTTTCCTCTGGACCCACTCCAACAGCTTCACATCCTTTCTGTGGTCCCCAGCTTAGACACAGTACTCCGGATAAAAAAGCCTCACAAGGGCAGAGCAGAGAGGGTCAATCCCCTCCCTCTCCCTGCTGGCCACCACTCTTTTGATGCAGTTCAGGATGCAGTTGGCCTTGCAGCTTTTTGTTGGCTCATACCCAGCTTTTTGTGTATCAGGATTCCCCAAGTCCTTTTCTCAGTGAGTTCTTCTCCCAGTGTGTATTCATACCTCACATTTGGTCTTGTTAAACCTCATTAGGTTCTCATGTGCCTTCTTTTTGAGAATGTCTAGGTCCAGCTGGATGGTGTCTCTCCATTCTGTCAACTGCAACATTTAGCATGGTGTCATCAGCAAACTTGCTAAAAGTATGCTCAATCCCACTGTCTATGTCATCAATAAAGATGCTGAAGAGCACTGGTCCCATGATGGGCCCCAGGGGCAGACCTGCACCTGAACATAAAGCTCTTGACAACAAACCTCTGGCTATGATCATACAACCAGTTATTTATCCATCTAGTAGCACAGCCTTCAAATCTACATCTCTCCAATTTAGAAATAAGAATGTGGTGCCGGACCATGTCAGAGATCTTGCACATATTCAGGCAGGTAAGCAGTTGCCCTTCCTAGGTCTACAGATGTCATCACTCCACTGTAGAAGGTCTCCAGACTGGTCAGACATGATCTGCCCTTGATGAAGCCATGCTGACTGCCTTGGATCACCTCCTCATCTTGTGTATTCCTCAACATCTTTTCCAAGAGGATCTGTTCCATGAAGTTCCTAGGCATGGAATAGGCTCATTGGCCTGTAGTTCTCCGTGTCTTTGTTTCTCCCTTTCTTGAATATGGGAGTGATGTTTTCCATTCATCTTAGAAAATTTTCAACAATAATACTTTTCCCTAACTACAATTTTCTGCTTTATTTTTGCTAATTTTTCATGTCAGGGCTATGCTGGCAGAGATCATATCTCAGCAGAGGCACATACATCCCCCTTGCATGTTTTCTTCTAGTTAACTATTTAAGTATCATACAATGATGGTAATAGAAAAAAATAGTGACACAGAAATTATATAACTGGAATACTTTTAAATTTTATAATTCATTTGCCAGTAATTTGAGCTAAAACAATTTATTTATTAGGGCAGCTAAATTTGCATCATCATGAGCTTAATCTTTCTGTACTCACACACAAATGTATTTATTTATAGCCTTTTAAGAATTGCATCACTGAGTAGGCTTTGTATGGTTTTGAATATCCTGTACCTTTAAACATATCATCACATAACCCACGTAAATTTGTCTTTGAAACAGCTGTTACCATTTTTTTTCGATTTGGATATTTCCATTTATGTGAAAAGAAAGAGATGAAGTCTGAAGGGTGAACTCACTTTTAAACGTTTGGAAAGCTTCAGGGACAATAGCTTAAAATGGTACAGAGCCTTCTGTTGGACAAGGTTTATGAAAAATGAATTAATGCTAATTAAGTGGAACTTGATTAGTGTAGGTCTTGCTTGAATACCAAAGTAGTCCTACCAGCATTTTGTGAACCTTTTTATAAAATAGGGTAACATGGTGATAATTATTCTTTCAGTACTTCATCCCAAAAGAATAAAGTTCACTGAGAAGAGAGAAATTCTTTAGTTATGTGCTGCAGAAGTGTAGAGTGAAATGTTTCACAGGTTGTATAATAAAGAATTGGACTCTATACCGATCTCATGTTTGATTTGCCAGGACAGTCATGGCGATGTATAACTCAGCTATTGCTGATGGCTTCAGTTTTTACTTGAAAAGCATCTATGTAAAATGGCTTTCCCCTCTCTTTTCCCTGCTCATTTTCCATTTTCCCTTGGGGCAAAATAGTCCTGCAAACTCTGCGTAAGTTATGCCAGTGTATGGCTCATGCTTGAACCAGTACCCATCCATGGCAGGATACCCTAGATCATTCAAATGTGATTAGAACTTGGAGCTCAGCTGTTATTATTTTTCTATCTCATTTGAGAGGGGAAGCAATTAGATAATAACCTGGATCTTTGTGTTGTTTCAGTTCTCTGGAAGTAGATTCTACATAGTTCATGTTTGTTTTTCAGGTGATGTGAAACAGAACTGTCTCACAAGCAAGACCTCATTCCATGGCTGTCTGAGGAACCTCATGGTAACCAAGGGCCAACAGGCTGACTTGTTTGACTTCAGCAGAGCTTTTGACTTGCGTGGAGTCTTTCCTCATTCCTGCCCCGGAGCTCAGAAATGAACTGAACAAGGCCTGTCAGGGTTAGACAGGGTTTTTTTTGTTTATCAGTTGTTTATCGTTCTCATTTCATAATGGAAAGAATTCCCCCCAACCTCCCCCCCCCCCTTTTTTTTTTTTTTTTTTTTTTTATGAGAGCCTGCATCTCTTTGATCTTCTGATTGTTTTTCAACTCAGGTCATCTTTTTTTTTTAGTCAGAAACTCTCTGTCTGTATTGAACTAGAATTTTTCTAAATAACAAATACCTCTACTACAATATTTAGTGACATTAATTGGATATTTCTCTTTTGGGAATTTTTATTAATCGGTGTTTACAATATGTGTTCTCTTGATTACTTGTCAGTATTTCATTTTATTGTGTGTTGGTCATTTTATGAACAGGTAATAATGTTGAGCCACATGATAAAACTGCAATAAACTGCATTATTTCGTATAAATTCAGCTGTCCATATATTTTATTTAGAAGAAAAAGAGTCATAAGATTGTGAAGTAAAAAGTACAAGTGGATTGAGTCCAGCAGAGGGAGCAGGAGACAAAGGATAATTTTGAAGGTATCAGATTCAGAGTCCAGTGAAGAGAATTTTCTTATTTATAATTTCTGTAGTAGCTCTGATCCCTTTTCCTTCTGCTCCAGTCCTCCTGCCCTCAGTAGCTGCATTGTTGAGGTGGAATATATTCCTGTTTATGCTTTCATTTGAGTGGCATTTCTATAGCGCGGAGAATGTGAAATAATGTGTTGGTGAAAAAACTGATGGGGTCTGGTTTGGCAACAACTGTGTACTTTGGCAATGAGAACTAACACATCTTCTGGGAAAACAGTATTTCTTACAAGGCAGAGGGAAACATCTTTGATTCCCTGTGATTCCTATTTTGCAGGCCAGCAAGCAGGTCTGAATTTTCCTGTTGTGTCTGCCTCCATTTCAAACATGAGGCTTCCAGAAGTTGTGCTTGAGCCAGTTTTGGGGGATACACACTTAGCCTGACTCAAGTAACAACATCTTTTCATCGACTGACTGGACCACTGAGTGGCGCTGGAACATGTCTGGTATTTGAGGATGGATCTGTAATAAGTATAATTCCTTATGTGTCACTTCCCTCTCCATTTTTGTTTTTGAACCAGCAGGATTTTTGCTTACAACTTGAAGCTTTTAGTAAGCATTTTTACAATTCCTTCTCTAGTGAATTTTGATCTACTTATATCATAGTCATTTAAAAAAATACTGGTTCAAATAAACCTGAGTTATCAATGATTTCAGTGAGGCAGAATTCCCAGCAGTGTCATCTTGTTCCCTGCTTTTGCATAGACAAGAGAAGGAGCCCCTGGTACGAAGAAGTGCGCTGCTTAAGCAGCTATGGGTGTAGTGTTCAGGCACTGTAACAACACCATTGCCCTCGGGACAGATTTTCCTGCCATTTTTGCAATCTCTGTTGCTTGCTTCTGTCAAAAAATCATGTGTTTTAACTTCAAAGAGATTTTTTGTTGGTAATGTTTTTATTTTTGGCATGAATACAAATACAATGGACACATTCTGCTGTACAAGTACACTAATATGTAGGCTTACATCAACAAAACATGTAACATTATAAAAAGGACTGGAAGGAAAACGTACATGCAGACATTTTGCTTTGCTTAGTGGTATTGTATTGTTTTCCAGAGGAGACAGACATTAATGGAAAGCCACTGAAAAATAAAAACTGAAACACTGCTTGTGTTTGCTGCCTGTTAACCCCAATATGTGATCTAACAAGGTTCACATTACAAGCACTCATCGAGGCAGCATGGTTTAGATATTTTTGTACATACCTTCAAATATTCTTTTTAATAGAGGTTATTTCCAACTCTTGCCCCCTATAGCAAGAAACATTTTATCTATGTAAAAGACTAATACAGAGGTATAATTAATACTAGAAAGCTTTGGAATATTAAACCTGTAAGCCAAAATATTGTTCCTGGAAAATGGAAAGTGAGGTAGTTTTTATTAGATGCAGATGCAAACACATTTGCACACGTGAACCTAGCTGCATGAACAGGTGAGAGCATTTCAGTCTGCTTTCAATATGTATTTCTTGCAGTACTCTGTATGTGTGGACAGATGAAATGCTGTCTTTCTAGAACCATGGAATATATAAATTGGAGTATATAAATGTTTGAGGCATCTTTGGAATTCGTTGAATAAGTTTCTTCCTCCTTGCTGCCACATTCTGATTAATAGCTTTCACATACGTTGCTTTTTTTAGGTGACAATATTATCACATCTTAGTTTTTAATTTAACTACTGCTAGGAGGAGCAACATTTCAGGCTTCCCTGTCAACATCTTGAAATCTAAGGCCAAAAGTTGAAACTTCACATTTAAAAATACTGGTGAGATTGTTTGCTTTGCTGCATATTAATTTGAGTTAGCGTACCACACCAACATGACACAACTTAATGTTTAACAATATTAACCACAGTGCACATGGATCATTAGGTTCATTCGTATCAAACAAGAATTGTGCCATTCTGTTTCAGGGACTGCATGTGTTTGGCCATGCTGTAGTACTTGGGGTACTGCTTGGAGAGTCGAGGTTATCTGCTAATGTGCATATCTTAGGAAGTTACAGGCAACCTTAGTGTAAAACAAGGGTTCATGGAATGTATTTCATTTCATTCCCTCAGATTTGTCTTTCCTAAGTTGCAAAGTGGTAAAAGGTGAAAGTTCTCTAATAACCCCTTGTATTCAGTGCAGAGAACAATGATATTTAAGATACATTTTGATGAAGACCTCATTTCAGGGTCTAGAATGCACAGGTACTTTCCTTTTTCTTCCCGTGTACAGAACTAAGAACATGGGCTGAATGGGAAGATGCTGAAAGTCAATGTGTTTGTCTGAAGATGGTACTATAGAAAGAGTTGCCTTGTTTGCCATTACAAATTCTTTACCTAATGTTCAGACTTTCCATATAGTCATTAAAGCTTTTTTTGTTGGTTATAAATACAATGATGCTTAGCATTTATGTTATGCTCTTTGTTTTCAAAGTACTTTCCATATAAAATCTGTTTGCTGCATTTGTCGTTCCTATATGAGTATTTATAATTCTTGCTCTGCTAGTGAAGCTGTTTGGCTGTGTCTGAGAGCAGAATTTGACTCCAACTAATTCTCATGTTACCTTTATAAGGAAAAGTACTCATCCTGTAGTAAAGCTAAAAAAAGGACGGCAGCACAGCAGAAAGGATTGTCCGTGATCGCAGAGGGAACTAACTGGAATCAGGAAAAAAGCACATGACAAAACATTAATTTCTAGGCCTATGAGCAAACCACAGTTCTACTCTCTCTCTCATATACTTAAAATAAATAGTTGTCAAAATAAGTAGTGCATTTTATAACAAAACTGTCCTAGACTTAGCCTGGCTGCAACTATGCACCCATTAGTGTTATGAAAAAGAAAAAGAAAACGACGGGAAGTTAAAAATTATACATATTTTAAAGTAAACAAAAAACCCAACAACACTTCTAAATTTCATATTTTATCTAAAGAAGGAAAAACAGAAAGGCAGGATTTGCCCTTTGTAGATGTTGTTGCTGGTAAGAGCGCAGATTAGATGTTGATTTCTTTGACTGAACACTAAGAAAATTAATCACTGCAGATCCCAATGTGCTTTGAACAAGAAATATTTTCTCAAATGTGAAAATCATCGTCGTCATGCAGTGTCAGCAGCTCGTCACAACCTACAGGGTTTCTCTATGACACAGTACTCTATGTTCACCTAGAAGACTTGGTTCAGAAGGCTTTTACATTGCTAGTTGGTACCTAAAGCATCAGCTTCAGCCTCATCTGTATGTCCAGATTGTGAACATTACTAGCTGAGCACAGTGGGTGAATTCACTGTGCAACACATCTGTGTGATGATGGTAACACTGAAGTGCATTTGAAGGTGTTCCCATTCTTTTTGGTAAGACAGAGATGAAAAATTATTTGCTGTTTTACAGAGACCTGTGTGTTTCCTATTCAACAAACTTACTTTATTTACATGAAGTATAGCCCAGAACCATATGGTTGGGTGAAGAATGGTGCTCACTCTAGTGACTGGCTGCCAACTAGGCATCCTCATATTTGCTACTCTATACTGTCAATACAGTTAGAACCCACCGTTCTCTTGTCACTCTACAAGTTTTCATGAACTGCATGCAATCAGCAAAAGTAGCTGCAGTTTACTATGTATTTGTAGAAACCCTAAAACAACTGGGCCTGGTTTGACTGTGGCCTAAAGGCCCCCGTTGTGAAAAATTAAAAGAAAACTATTAAACTCCTGCGCTCATTGGAAGCTTTTTCTCTGTGCTGTGTCATGCAAGATCTGGATGAAGATCTTTTTTCTCAATGCAGCTGAATAGTATAAAAATTGCTTACATATTGAAGCTAAAATATAAAAAAAATAATTAGGTTACAAATTAAGAAACTATAACATTTAATGAAAAAGATGATGTCCTAAGTGGCACCATTAACACATAACTCATAGTGTGGCATTACACAGACTTAAATCTGAGTATATAAGGTAAAAGATGGAGCCAGAAAATATGTCTTCTCACCTACCATTCATCTCCTGAAGCTTGCATGTAAGACAGGGGAAGGACGGAGAAAATGGTTTGTGGTGCTACAAATGCACACAGTAACAAGATCCAGACACATGGTTCCAGAAGACTGATAATGATATGTACAGTGGTGCATACATAAAGCGGTATACAGCTGTCTACACAGTAGTTCTTTCCCTTGCTTCCCTCCCTCCCCCAGCACCAGGTACTGATGAGGAGTGATTGAGAGATATAAATACTGCAGTAACGCACTCTGCACAGGTTGACTTTCAGCAGAAATGTTTGATATTGTCACGTGGCTCCTTCTTGGCACTGCTGCAGGTTGAGATTCTCTGTTTTGCGCTTGACAGATATTTCTCCTTGAATGTCTTTGTGATGCCTCTGTGTACATTGTGGTCGGTAGTGTTTCATGCATCCATGGATGCCGCTGGATTATTTCCTCCTGCAGAATCCATATTCCAATGCCAGGTCAGGAAACAAAGAACTCCATATGCGATGGGTTACTTTCTGTGCCTCCGTACCTTGGTCTGTCCTCCTCAACTCCTGGGCCAACTTTAGCACAAGCACAATCCATAGGAAAGCATAACTGATGTGCAGCATTCGAATGGTCCAGAAATTGGAGTGATCATTCTTAATATCAAAAGTAGTACATGATGAACATCTGTAGGACAGTACGATAGTAAGGAATGATATCCTGTAGGTAGCTACCGTTTTGTTTTCATCACTGAGAAGAGGCGAGAGCTTCTTCAAATGACAGGCATCACAGCTGTCCATTTGGCCTTTGTCCAGTATGCTGCAGCCTTGTGCTTCAGCTTGCTTTTGGTTTTATCACCCATTCTGCCTGAGGATTCGCACGGTAAACATCTAAAATGTATGCATCTGGATCCAAACAATGCTGACCTGAAACAAAAATTGAAAGCCACAAATCATATCATGTTTTGAGTGCACTTGGTGAATAGGATAGAGCTATGTTAAAATATCCTTGAGTGCAACTCCACTGTGCAAAAAGTGCATTTAGAGTACCCAGCTAGTGTCTTGCCTGGCTACAGAGAGCAGCCTAGGTAAATGTGCCAGTGATTTTACTTGATGTGATTCATAATTCACTTCCACTTCCAGGCAGGATGCGTTGCATTACTGAGTTCTGGATGTGGCATTTAGTCAAATGTTAAACAAATTGTTACAGTTTCTCTATAACCATTAACAACACTGTTAATGCTACTGGGCTCGAATTAAAACTCCGACTTAGCTTCTGCTCTGTTTTTAAATGCTCAAAATGTTCTGCAAACTTTGTGTTCTTAGCTACATAGGAACTTGCAAGATAAATGCAGACTACAACAAAGTTTCAAAGTCTGGAAGATTGAGGGTTTCAGCAGGTGGAAAATCATAGGAAAACAGGAATTGTCTTTGCTGTGTTTCCCACAATTTGCTTATCACATAGAAAGAAGCATTTGGTGCTTGTTAATTGGATAATAAGGGAATAAAAACTTGAGTTAAGTTGATTTGTTGGATTATATTGGATTTATGCTGGGTGATGCAGCCATTTAACTGGTGAGGTTATGCTGCTGTGACACAAAGGATTATAGTAAAATTTTTGTCCAGTTACTTAAAATGTCATTAAGGTCCTAATGATTTATAAAGTAAAACTTCATAAAGGAATTAATGCATCATCAGTTTTATAAGGTACCTTGGAACATCTAGGATTATAAAAATCATTTTAAACTGGCATATAAATTAAATGTTCAGATTTCTTTTTCTGCAAGTGCATCTTAGGAATACTTGAGGTTGCTTCAAAAGGTCTTATGATCCTCTTCTGCATTAACATCTCTTGGCCATCCTGTTTAGTGAGCCAAAACAAATCAATAACCAGGTGAAGCACTGGATGAGCATATCTTCAATAATAAAGACTTTGGTTCTTGACTGCTTTTGAATAAGTCTGTAGCATACGTTCTGTAATAATTTTACAGAGATTATTTAGAAATGACAGGTTGTAGATTGGGCACATAGGAACCTTATGAGGTTCAACAAGGGCAAAATCAGTGTTCTATACCTGGAGAGGAGTAACTACATGCACCAGTTCAGACTGGAGGCTGACTTAAAACGGAAAGGAAAGGAGCTCTGCAGAAAAGGAACTGGGTGTGCTGGTGAATGACGGGTTGGCCGTGAGCCAGCAGTGTGCCTTTGTGGCCAAGAACACCAATGGTATCCTGGGGTGTTAAGAGTGTGGCCAACAGGTCGAGGGTGGTGATCCTCCCTCTTTGCTCTGCCCTGCTGAGGCCACATCTGGAGTACCGTGTCCAGTTCTGGGCTGTTCAGTTCAAGAAAGACAAGATAATTTCAAGCTAGCAAAGGGTCACAGAGATGATTTAGGGGGCTGGAGCATCTCTTTCTGAGAAAAGGCTGAGACATCTGGGACTGTTCTGTCCAGAAAAGAGTAAGCTGAGGAGGGATTTTATCAGCGCTTATAAATGCCTAAAGGGATATATTCAGTGGATGGAGCCAGGTTTTTTTACTGTGATGCTCAGTGACAGACCAAAGGGAAATGGGCACAAACTGGAACACAGGAAGTTCCATTTGAACATGAGGAAAAACTACTGTGAGAATGACAGAGCACTGGAACAACTGTCTCCCTGGAAGTATTCAAGATCTGCCTGGCCATGTTCCTGTACGGCCTGCTGTAGGGGACTGCTTTAGCATGGGGTTGGCTCAGTGATTTCCAGAGGTCCTTCCAATCACTGCAATTCCATGGTTCTGTGATTCTGGGAACCTAGAAGAACTGAGTTTCATCAAACAGCTGATTAAAGACTGTGGGAATCCAGAATTTCAGTATGAAAAGATGAAGGAGAGGGTCAGGACTGTTCAATATAAAATTAAAATTTATTTTTCATTTTTTAGGCCAGGAACCTATGTGGCAAGTCACTGCTGTTATTACAGAAATGTCACTGCATGCAACACCGAAGAAGAACAGCTCACTACTGTGAGGAATTTGCAATATAAATAACGTACATGTATGAATACAAATATATTAGACCCATATAGGCAGAAGTTGAATTCTCAATTCTGTATTTTATCTGTAAGAAGTTAACACTTAAATGCAATGAGAAAAAAGGAAAAGACCAGTGAGAGGGGGAAAATGTATTTTTAAGAGAAAGACCAAGAAGCTCTTAACCATGGAAAATGCTCAGTTATGAGTGCGAGAGAGGTAAATGAAAGGTCAGATGAGATTGGCAGGGCTGCAGCAGCCACGGGGGGTCCTGCTGGGATCTTGCCACCATGTCACCCCAATCCGCGGGGTGCCTCTCCAGCCAGCAGGCATTGTTACATCAATTTTATGAGATTTTGGATCAGCTTCCCTGCAGATGGGCAGGAGAAAACCAGCTGTGTGAAAATAGCACTGATCTGGAGTGTTTTAAAAGCCTAAGGACATTCTGAGTCAAATTTTCAAATAGACCTACCTATATTTCCTCCAACTTCATGTAAACTTTGGATCTGGCTTCTCACATTCTGTGACAATCCACGGCTAGGAGAGAAAAAAAGTTGTGGGTTTTTTTTTTTTTTTTTTTTTTTTGGTGTGTGTGTGTGTGTGTGTGTGTGTGTTATAGCTACTGCCTATCAATTGCCACTTATACTAAGCAGAAATTGATATTTTTTCCCTCTTCTCACAAACTTATTTATCAAAAGCAAGGACTTCAATCAAACGAGCAGAATATATGTGCTGTAGAGGTATTTTACCATGCAGAGTTAACTAAGCTTTCTATTACACTATTGTTTATTTACAGAACAGAATTAATGCAATAATGTCAAAAGACTCTGCAAGAAAGACTTTCAAATGCAATTTGCCATTTCCCATAGCAGTTAATAATTATCACTCTACATAAGTAACACCATGAATGTTTTATGGGCAGATATAAGACAATTTTGTATTCTTTAAGTGGTATGCCTATAAAATGTATCTTTCTGGTAGTGGCATCATAACAGAGGACAGGCTAATTCTGTGTGAGAGCCAATTATTAGTAGAATATAAAGAAGAAAATCAACGGTTAAAATTTCTTTGACTGATGTAACCATAAATTAGCGATTTTGGATTCTAAAAAGAATTCTTGTAACACAACGAATCTCTGAGAAGAGGACAATCTATTCGTTAATGGTTCTGGCATTATTATTCAGGAAAAACAAAATGTTCCGTTTTACCCACCTGTTTTCACAGTGGAATCGAGCCAGGATGTCTTTGGCTTTTGTTTGGCTGTTGAGTTGAATTGCCATAGAGACTTTTGAATGCAGTGGTGCATAAACTCTTATCACCCCCTCCGGTATGTCAGACTGCAGGTATGGGGGAAAAGTGACAGCTCCCTAAAGTCAACATTCAGTAGAGTAAGTCTGAGGCACATATTATTGTAACTCCATTCAGAAGCAGTTCTGCAACTCTTTAGATTCTGCTTACAAAAATCACTGGCAGGGATTCACTCAATTATTTAAAAAAATACATTTACAAACATACAATTGTACATTTATAGGTACAGTATAGTAAGCTACAATAGAAAGACAAAAATGACTTAGTAAGCATCACTTAATCCCATTAATTTTAGTTATTTTCAATAATATTTTGAGTCAAGTTGTTATCTGAGATTTTTTAAAGTTGTTCTGTTAACACTGGCAGCGGGCTAACAGCTTAATCAAAAATACCTAAAAATGCATTTAGGACTGCCTGCACTTCCATTTGAAGATGGAATTCTCTTAGGCATGAAAAAACCACAGTTTTTCCCCATTCTAGAACTTCAGCTAGATCAAAGTTTATGTACAGTAAAATATTGAAGTAGCATATGGTTTCTGTTAATTTGCAATTTGACCTTGTGTAGGGTTCAAACAATCATCTATGAAGTTTATGCACTCTTCTATGATTAATGGCAGATAAATCAATTAGCAAGGTTTGCATTCCAGTCCTAATCCAGTTAATACCAAGCTGAGAGAGCACAATTGTCTCTCCAGTCTCTGTAATTTAGGACATCTGAGACCCAGGGTTTGTGTTAAGTGCTCTCCAAATTCAACTCAGTTATGCAAACAGAGTTTTCCTCCAATTTACCTTTCATAATTCAGCTACCTGACATGGTTAGTTTCCTTTTTATTAGATGCAAAGTCAATTACTGTGATCAATGGACTTATGTTTCTGAACGTTCAGGGCTGCAGTAATGGATGCTCCTTAGAAGCTCTCCCTATTCTTGCTCCAAACTGAGGATAGTTTTTGACACAGAGCAGCCTATACCAACATTTTAAACAAATACCTACATCTGCATCTGTGTCATAAATATATTTCCTTCCCAAAGTAAATTTCAGTCAATGCTGGCAAATGAGTTCTTCAAAAAGTTGATTTAGCATGGATACACCACTCATAACATATCTTTTTCCATTTTACTCAGACATTTTCTTCTGCAGTTTATCTTTTTTCTGTGTTAGGTTTCTTTATTTCTTGCCATTTCTTATAATCACTACTTCCTACTCTGTTTTTCCTTCTTTCTTTCTTCCACCCTATTTTTCAATATCTATAGGCACCTCTACTAGTCCCTTGGTTACTCTTCTAATTCACCAATCTCCATTCTTTCAAATGACCATGAAAAGACGTAAAGGTTTTCTGTGTGCACAAGTTGCTGTGTTGCCTCATTTATATGTTACACCTAACCTGTATGTTCGTCTCAGGTCCTGTCTATTCAAGTAGCATTCATCAAATTAAACTCCATATGCAGTCAATGGAGAAAAGCTGGTGGCTTTAAGACGTCCAGAAGATCTTTATATCAGACTTTCCTAAGCCTGAGCTGGATTTAGAGATCTGAAAATCCTCCACTGTGTCCCTCTCTCACCACTGACTGTGGTGAGCACCAACAAAGACCTGAGGCCAACTACTTTGTCAGATGCTTAGAATTTAGAACCAGTTTTGGTGCCTGTGTTAGGGAAACTATTCTCTTTCTGCTTAGGAAGTTAGTGCAGAACTATAAAACCAAAATTTGCAAGGAGAAAATTATTGAGCGACTGGGGCATGGGTGAGTGTATCTACTCCTAATATGGACTATCCTTCTACCCAGCCGCAGATCCATGTACTTTTAGATCACCTGCAGATTATTGCCATAAAGTACAGTCCATGTATGGTCATCTTCTTGTAAAACAGGTATAAAAACAACATGTGTGTGTAACAGTTTATAGCTTGGGCTCCTATAAACCTTTCTGCCGGCATCACTTTTTCTGTCAGTCCCCCATGCTTTGTCTTATGAAAATATTAGACTAAGAAGCATGTCTCTTAAGACAGCTCCCAAATAAGCTTATTTTCTATAGGAAAATACACAAGCTGCTGTCTGACTGCAGAGTCAAAGGATTTTCTGTTTTAAAGATTTAAACACATTCACTCATACTGCTTTTCCCTGCTAAAATGTATTTGATTTAAATACAGTTGAAGAATTTATCTACATGAACCATAATTACTTGAGAGCAAGTTCCTTGCTGTATGAGGGACTGCACAAGTAAATCATGTTGACAGTCACTGCTGTGAGGAAGAAGCCTCTATGGTAAATGAGATGCAATAGGCAAACTTAGGTCAACCACTTAAAAAGGGTTAGAAGATGGCTTGTATGGCAGACTGAGCAGAGTTAAGGAGAAAACTAGAATGAAAGTCTGACATTGGTCTCACTAACTGTGGGTGAGGGCACTTAAAATAGAAATAAAATTTGAGGAAATATTTAAAGAAGCAATAGCTTTATACACATCTATAGGAATTTCCTCCCCACTTCCCAGATGCTTTTATGAGATAGGAGAAGAGGAACATTAATTAAGGCTGCCATTTGAAGATGTTATACTTCTATCATACCTCTGGTCTTTCAGGTCTTTCTCTCTCCATGGTCTTTCTCCTTAGAAGTTTTCTCACTCCTTTGTCAAACATCAGCTGCCTCTTGCTGTTGTTTATTGCTGCCTCATTCATTTTCCTCACCTGGGAAATCAGAAAGGATGGAACCTAAAGGGAGAAAACCAAAGCTGAGAATAGGCAGTAGATTTTTCCCCCTCCTAAAACTGTGTTTGGTTTTTAAAAGTTTGCCAATTGGAATTCATCAGAAGCTCTGTTCCCAGAAAAATACGTAGAATTAGCAGCTCTCTCTAACAATCCACCTTCAGTGAAACTAGCTATCTTTCATATCATATCAATTTTTTAGCTATATATGCTGTTGGAGGAACTTTATTAATTGGCTGTTTTTATAATCCTCAAAGATTCTGGCATGCAGAAAAGAGTTGAGTGTGTCAGTACTGCGCCAACTTTCGGAAGACAGCAAGTAGTATGTACTTTTGGCCCATGTTATTATGGACTAGACTTTAAGAAGTCTTCTTAGTCTCATTTCTTTCAAGTCTCACCTAGGCATCTAGATGAGATCTTACTCTTACACATTTTCCTATAGAATCATAGAATTGCTCAGGTTGGAAAAGAGCTTAAAGATCATCAAGTCCAACAAAAAATATATGTATTTATAAATATAAATATTGGTGTTGGATAAGTACCTCTTGAGGGTAATTTATGATAAAGAGCATGCCTTAGGCAAGGTGAATCTTCCAGAGGCATCTGCCACTTTATTTCATTCCAACTATGTGAGACTTCAGCTAGTTTCTAAAGAACAGCTAAATTTCTTCTAGGAAGGCCAGTTCACTCTGATTTCTACACATTTAGATGTGTAGCAAAATCCTTTCCCATACTGGAGCCATAAAGAGGGAACCAGCATTGCAGTATTACTTACTGTCCACAGGATATCCTGGTACCGAATTAAAAGCCGCACAATGTGTGCAGTGGTGGCAGCTGCTTGCATTTCTTGTTGGTTTGCACGTTTCCCTTTGTAGATGAAGAGGTTTGGTGCAACAATCATAGAAACATTCCACAAATTCATTTTATTTTTTCCTTCATTAGCAACCACCTTCTTCAGGAACTGAAGGAAAGCCTGGAAAAATAGCAGTTATTATGCTCAGTCTCACAAAATATTTTACCTAATTGCAGTATTTTCAAACACATGACAAAGCTGCCATGCTTGCACTTGGAGGTGAAATTCAGGAGATTTTGCATTACAATTTGAATTACTGTGATATTTGCTGGCACAGCCACCCATCAACCACAAATATACAGTTCATTAAAATACACTATAATAAATTCTGTGCCACTTAGGCACATATCAAAACCAATGAAAGTCAAGTAGTGTGTCTGCAGCAAGACTCGGAACTCTGTAATACAGGAAAGATATAGCATTATTGCAAGGAAATATCTAATTCCTTCACAGATTTCAAGGTGTCATTTTTGATGTATCTGGTCAAGGCTCTTAGGATTCAATCATCAGGGTGATGGGCCTCTCCTCATACATACACCAGTGCTATATGTGATACAATCCGAGGTATTTCTGCCAGCAATCCTCAGACTTTTGTTCTGGGATAATGAAAGAAAGAAATGCTTTGTGGCTGTTCTTTAATGCCACTTTTACCCATGCATGACAGATTCACAGAATCACAGAATGGCCAGGGTTGGAAGGGACCTCAAGGATCATGAATCTCCAACCTCCCTGCCACATGCAGGGCCACCAACCTCCACGTTTAATGCTGAACCAGGCTGCCCAGGGCCCCATCCAACCTGGCCTTGAACACCTCCAAGGACGGGGCATCCACAACCTCTCTGGGCAGCCTGTTCCAGTACCTCACCACTCTCTGGGTAAAGAATAAAAGGAAATGTTTCACTTTTGGGCAATTAATTCAGAATTTTACATGACTGACTAAATAGGACGGATTGCATTTGTGGTTAGAATTGGGGTCTGCCAATGAGTCCTTTTGAAACACCATTAAAACCATTATCTTTGTACCCCAATGTTTCAATTGAAACATTTTTACATACTAAATAACTACAAAACAGAAAATATGCTGGAGAAATTTCTAAATTATCATTTGTTTTGTAAGAAAAAATATAACTACGATTATCATAGTTTGCAAGAAGAGACACTACTTCATTTCTATAAACATTTCTATTTTTGCTTAAAAGTCTAGTAATAATTAAAGCTAATCTCCCAGCATGTTTTATATATACTTCTCCATACGTTGGTATAAGAAATAATCCTCATTGTTCACAGTGGACTTAAAAGACCTTTAAGCACTTTAAATTGAACTATTATTCATGTCCTATATGCATTCATTACTACTGACAAAGAAGGTACCTAGTTTCATAAATCTATATCCAAACTGGCCAATGAGAGATCTTCTGGAACTGGGGACTTCCAGAATCTTGATGAGCAGAAGACCTGAGGGAACACCCGTGGTTCCCAGGCAGCAAATCCACCCAGATTTTTTTTTTTAAGTGGAAACAAATCCAAAGATCCAACCAGAACCTCTTAGGGTCAGGACACAGCTCCAAGTAGATCTGGGAGCTGCAAAGAACCCAAAATGCTTGTAGCCTCTGTGATTGTAATTGTGAATGGTAAATGGATGTGGGTACTGTGAAGCAAAACAGCTGAGGCTGAGTCCCTGATATCCATGCTGTAGATATACATTTCAGGGAGTTTTACTTTGGACTAACTCCTACAGTCTAGTTCAGTGAACTGGAAGTCTTACAGCCCTTGGGGTGCCCCAGATGAGTTCCTGGGGGAGCTGCTTCTCTTTTGGTTTCAGCCCAGTGAATTTCAGTTATACAAAAACCTCAGAAACTGAATTTTCTTCATCCTAACTATCCAATTTTGAAATCCATATTATCCATATTTTGAAAGCTTCAGGCTAAATGGTGTCTGGGAGCTAACACAAGGAATTAGACACTTTCAGTAACTGTTTCTAATGTCCTGTAAAGGAAATTCCAGCCAGGGAATAGGAACGGCTCTTCAAGGAAATTATAAGAAACACAGATGAGAGCTTTCACAGTGCAGCATCTGAACACTGACTGTTAAGAAAAAAAAGTGTCTCTCATTTAAAAGTCATAGACACCACAGATGGCAGGTGATAGTGAACAACAGACTCACCTTAGCTGTGTCCCTGTTGGCTTCAGGCAGAAGCATGATCAACAGATGCAAAGCTTGAAGCTGTAACTTGATCTTGGGGATTTCTAAGAACATGAATAATTAATAATTTTGAAATCTCATTTACAATCACTTTGTCCTAAAAACCTAGTTGCCCAGACTTTCCAGATACCCAGCAGCCGCTGGCCAGTTCAGACTAACATGTTTAGCTAGTAATTAGAACTGATTTCTTTCTAAAATGTAAAATCAGCACAGTGTTTTTTTTTCCTCTTCATCATCCTGGATCTTTGACAGAGAGGGAGACAAAGACTATATAAAACTCTTTCTAAATAAAAAATAGCCAATATTTTTCAGTGTTAGTCAGTTTCTCTCTGACGTCCTAGTCAAAATGTGTTGTACATGGGTGAAGCTTTTCTGCTCTTTCAAGTGGAAATGGATATTTATTTTCAGAATTTTTTCATACTAATATTTTTAAGTGAATGCTTGTTACAAAATCCTATCATATTTTCAACAGTTGGTATATATTCATCCAGTGCAGTGTCCACTAGAGCTGGGATGGAGACAGTGCTTACTCAATCTATCCTTTACTTCCATTCTAGGCGGATGAATGAGGCTGTGGGAAAAATAAGTGTCATGTTGATATTGTCAGAGGGAATACAGTAACTCTATTTTGTTCAGATACTTCCTATTTCTCTGCATTTTCTAATAGCAAAATAGAGAGAAAATGCTCTTCACTGCATGCACTCTGGGACTCATAAGAAGCCTACTCAGGTATGTAAAGGTTGCAGCAAAGGATCATCACCTCTCTGTGACCTTTAAAACTACCTCAATGGAGACATAGAAAATTTGGCTGCGATCTTATATAAAAGTTCAGAATTTTCTTCACTAATTTGCCTAATAAATTCACTATCCTGACTGATACTCTCATACTGTCCTTGCTCAAGTGAATTTACAGTATAATGAATAGGTATTGCAAGGTACTACTGCATTCTTCCTGGAAGAGAAATGAGCAAAATGTACTGTAAATGTCACAGAGTGTATTTTCAGGGTGTGTATGCTGGAAACAAAATGAGGTTGCCTGAGGTCATTTGTGATCATATTCATCTTGTATGAATATTCTGACCTCAGCATAAACTTCAAGAAAAGTAAAATGGAGTTAATAGTATATTAAACAAAAGGAAGTGACTTGATCTTACCTTGCAGAAAATTTCATTCGTGAAATCTATATTTTGTGTCTATTAGATTGTATATAAAAGACATTGCTCAATCATTGTTTGCTCACAGGTTTCAATCTCATGTTAAACAGTTGTGTCACTCACACAGTACTATAGGTATCATTATCTGCATATTTTTTTCTCTTTAAAAAGGAAACCACGCAGACAAATTAAATGCTTAGGTGAGGCAGTCTGATTTTTGTCTTTCTACTTCAGTTTATACGAGCTCCTTTTTTTTTTTTTTTACCTACTTTCCACTAAGGTGATAAAAGCAGGCAGATATTCCACAGTGAATAGTGGACTTGGGAGTTCTCTTATAAACATTTTAAGCAGTCCTGCTGCATCATTGTTTCGTACTTGATCCCAGTCAAATGTGTCTTCATAAAATTTTGTCTCAAGTTCTTGATGGAGATTCTGAAAGATAAAAGGAACACCTGATTCTCAGATATTGCTTCTGGCCTGGTAGTTTTATATCACTTCAGAAAATCTTTTACAAACCACAGACATATTTACACCACAGTTGAATTAAAATAGCTCTAAACCAGTTGTGATCCAGGTACAGCCACATGGAGTTCAGAGATGGTTAACAAGTGAGACTCCAGGAAATACTTTGAAATGCAGGTTAAATTTGGTTTGCCATAGCTAGATTTCCACCAGTGACACATTTGAACTACTTTAAAGCACGACAACTTTGTGCATTGTTTAGTGAGATTTTTAGCACAATAATTTCTTTTTATTTAAAGCACTCCTCCAGAGGTTTTGGCCTTTAAATCACAAAGGATTTGCATGTCTGGCTTCAGCATCAGTGAAACTGCTAGACAACCTGTTGGCACTTCAACCAAGGGGCTTTGAGTGAATGGTTTGAAATTAGGTTTTCTTTTCTTCAGAAGGATGCTTTGTCTTAGGATAGCCACAATTAATTTTGATCACTTTGTAGTGATCTCCTTACTTTGAGAAAGCCTGCACTTGAAGCATGCCAAAAACAAAATAAATTAAAAAAAAAAAAAAAAAACAAACCAAAAAACCAAAAAACCAAAAAACAACCAACCCTCAAAAACATAAGAGAAAGCTCAGATAGATAAAATTGATTGTATTATTTTGGGTACCCAGTCATTCCTGTTGTCCCGTGTTACCATTTTGCTCTATAACAAAGCTCTGGAGGGTAACAAATTGACGTTTCACATGTGTATGAGTGGGAAATATTTGATAAGGTTCATAGAAGAAGCAGAATTTGATTTCAGATACAGATTACTGTTTGGAAAATGAAAGTTCCATTAAAAAAATTGTTGGCTAAGAATGAAGTATTTTTTTTTCTAACGTAAAGCTAACCATGAATAATACAGCTTTCACAATTATTACTGGCCAAACACTGCCTTATCCATAAGAAGTCTGTTAATGTTTCTTTGTGAGACTATTTTTGACAAAACGTATCTGTTGCTGATATTCAGGTTTCAGGTCATGTTTTTGTCAAATGTACATTACTACAATGCAAAAATAAATAAATAAATACATAAAAATAATCCAATTGGACAGAAAAGCTTTGAAAAATGAATTCTCTTTACCATGCCTCACATAAATAGAAGGAAATTACATATCAAATATGGTCAGTGAAGTGAAATGGCTGGCAGAAACAGAAATAGAGGGTCATTCAGGATTTGGTATACAATGTTACAATCTCATTTTTTGCTAGGGCATTTTACAGGTTAAAATCTAAGTGACCTCAGCTTCCTCCATTCACATCCTTTGCACGTAATCTACACAAACACCTGAACTAACTTTTCTTTTGGTAACTTACTGGGAAATGTGGAATAGAACTCTTCACCTCATCAAAATCACAGAAAGAAAGGAGAACTACTCAACATTTTTTCTTCTGAGAAAGAGGTAAAAGTTAAAAGCAAGATTTTTGAAACACAAACACATATGTGTACACATATATCTACACGGGTACTTATGTATAGATATGTTTATACACACACATACCTAAGTGCTTTTAAAAAAACTTTTTGGCCACTTTTTCACTATGGCTGATAGAACGGTAGATTACAGCTCACTGGAGCTTTCATTACAAATTAGATTAGACACAGAGGAAAAGTTGTATTTATTTCTTCTATCCTTTGTTTTATAGAAGAGTGACCTTAAATCACTTCCATATGCCTTCTCTTTCTCAAAATAAGACCGAAATAAAACTGGAATGCCCTCAAATCCTAATGTCATAATAACATATGAAGGCTTTGAAGAACGAAATCTGGATCTGCTTTGAAGAAAATTTCCTTTTGCTGGTTGGGTTGCTGGACGGACTTAAGTGAAGACAAAACCCAAATAATTTAAAGTGTTTAGGTGGACATCCATTACCAGAAAGATATAGATAAAATCATACCTCAGACAGTCTCCTTGGGTAAAGGCAGTGAATAAAAAGTGAACAAGACAAAAAAACAATATATACAGAAAAATAAGAAAGTCCTTAATTAGGTAGGGCAGAGCTCTGCTGTGAGATCTCCCCAGAAATGTCAGAGAAATTTAAGATTGTGTGAAATAATACTTTAAGAATTTTTGTGAAAAAAAAATGAGGAATCCAAAAAGTACAGGGTTACAGGGAATTAGGAGCTCTCTTCTTTTATAAATCTACAATGTGAAAGGGAGTTGGGATGCTGCTGCCTATCTTTGGTGCTTTTCACATGCTGCTTCTTCCTGATGATCTCTACCCATTGATGTTTAGTAATCTCTAACCTTATTAGTTGTGTTTTTACTACCATTTTGAGATTTTGAGCCTTCCTGCTACATTTAGAAAATCAAGACTAGTTATCTTGAAGATGAGAAAGTGAAAATGGGAAGTTATCATTATAAATTGCTAGAATCATATTTTAAAAAATTTAAAAAAAAAATTTTAAAAAAAAAAAAAAAAAAAAAAAAAGCAAAAACATGCAAGAAAACACCATCAAGCCAAAGAAAAAAAGAAAATGGAAAAAAGGTAGACACTGCTACTAAACCCATAAAAATAAAAACCAAATTAATTTCCTAACTTCTTATCTTTCCTCTGTCACAGGCTTCCAGCTCCTAGAATTTAGTTAGTCAGCAGAAACATTTCCGAGTGTTACTGTACTGCAGTGGCAGAGCCAAGGTTACTGGGCACCAGATAGCCTGTGTTCATGGCCTGTAAATAGCCTGTGAAAATACAGCATTCTAGGCTGCTAAACAGTGATCACAGGCCAAATTTCTCTCACTTGGAAGATGAAATTTTAAGATCATAGAAGACAAATGAGAAATAAAATGGCACAAAAAATTGTTAAAATGACATAGAATAAGTTCTTTATCTTAAGTTAGCTCAGTTGGCAACTCTGTATTCTGAAATAAATTAAGGAGATAAGATCACAGCAATTTTGGATGACAAAGATAAACTGAAAAGATCACTCAGTGTTCAGCTCATTTCAGCATCAAGACTGTGCTTTATATAGAACATTACCAAATGCAAAGCAACAGACCACATGCTCTGTGATTTATTGGTTCCCAGGAACCAATTTAACCTTTTGCTGATAGAGCTGGAAATGTCGATCTACACACATCACTATTTCTGTGCAGTGTGCATTTGTGTGTGCTGTGTTATTTGACATAGAAGCTGTGTTCCATGAGACAGGAAACTGGCACAGACATCTACCTTAACCCTGGAGGCAGATCCAGGCACTCGAAGAATTCCTTCAGTTTCTAAACCAGTTTCCTCAAGCTTGAGCAGCAACTGAAAAAGAGGCAAACCCAGAAAAATACTCAGAAGTATTTAAAAATGCCATTAACTATTTTTAATATAAGTCTACTTGAAACAAACCTGAAAAAAAAAAAACAACAAGCCTTTCAACATAATCTGCTAATGAAAAAAAGCTTAGGTAAATAAACCTTCATAATTCAATCTCTGTATTCCTGACTCTGAAATCTGATGTAGAGAGAGTACAGAAAATTGATAACACAACAGGCGTCTCTGTCCTTGATGTGACACTTGACACTGCTATAGAACAAGTAACATATAAATGCATATGCTCTTTTATTAATACATTTATGTACTATATATTAAGTTACACTGGGTAAAAGTCAGTGGTGTTTTGAGGAAAACTCAACCTCTGAGAAATGCTTAAGTTTCTCCCTGAGAAGCACAGTGGAATGGATTATAGATAACATGTGTCCCTGTGACCTAAGAACTCAGATTAGCAAATGATCACAGGATATTTTTGTTTTGAAATTTCTGTGAATATAGAAATATGATTTGCACTCTAACTTGTTATTAAAAATAATGTTTTGGTTGGACAAGATTTAGAATAAACAACAACCAAAAATAATATATTAGCATTTATTCACATAGCTCTGGATTTTTAGTACCAGCTGCACTTTCTATCTTTCAGTTTCCAATAATGTTGACAGAGAAGCCAAGCACTGCAAAGTCATGTAAAAATTCAAGTTCTGTCGGTCTTTCCCCTGACATTCCTCTTTTCTCAGAATTTACAACATTTTTTGGACTTTCAAGTCCTTGTTATTGCATGTGTGCTTGTGTCTGTGTATACATCTCCAAGACATCTGCTGGATGTTACTGCTTTGTCAAAAGTCCTATATAAATGATATTGCCTCAAAGGAAAAGATACCACAACCGCATCCAATCTAGAAATAACAGCTAATAACATGTTTAGTTTAAATTCACATGAAATTAAAACTCTTGAGAGAACTCATTTCTGCTGCTTTTGCACACACACGCAATTTTGCATGGCTGTTTCATTTAATAAGAAAGAGAAACAGTAAGCCTGATATTGGTTTCCAAGGTTTCCTGTATGGTACCATATAATTACAAAAATGGAAATAGGTTCCCACTGTAGATAAAACACACACAAAAAAAGCAGAAATCTGTAGAAAACACATGCAGAGATCTATAGATAACATCCTGAAAATTGTAAAGCTTGCATCTTTTCTTATCTGATCTGTGTTCTGGGTGCCAACGTGAATGATGGAAATGCCAATCTTAATGACTGAGCAAACTGTATTATACTCACTTTTTGGAAGATGAGAGGAACTTTTATACCAGGAATCTTCTTCTGATCATTCTCCAGCAGCACTGTGAGGGGGACTCCAAAAAGACCATTTTCTTAAAAACAACAACAACAGATGAGAAAGTGAGCAAATACAGCTTAATATGTGTCTTCTTATCAATGCTGAGCAGTGCCCAAGTGGCCGCCATGCAGATGCCATGGTACAGTACCTCGTCTCCGTACTCTCTCCGCACGATTCCTCTTCAGCTCTACACCCAGGGCATCGTAGAAGGCTGTTAGCTCAATTAGGGAGAGGTAGCGGATCTTCTTCATGTCTTCAGGAGAGAGATCTCCAATCTCTGTCAGTCCAAATCGGCTTTTCCGAACAATGAATTTCTACAGTAGAGATGAATTGCATCTTAATTTGCACTAGAATTATGTGCAACTTTTTGTTTTGAAAGAGATGCCCATATTTCAGAAGAAGTCAGCTAATACCAAAGAGCTGAACTGCAACTCCATATTTTAGCCTGTTAGGTCGAAATAGCTTGCATCCATCTGAATTATAATCAACCTTCTCGTTTATCATGTTCCCTTATAGTTCAGCTGGTATCACTGTGGCAGAGTTCTTAACTTCAGTGCCCTGCCTGTACTCCAGTCTTGAAGAACAAGCTACATGCTAACTAAATTTCTGTCCAGTTTCAGGAGAATATAACATTGCTTTGCTTCCTCCTCTCCCACACTGTCTTTGAACTCTGCTGAGAGAGTTGACACATTTCATCATGGATATGGTTGTATATCCAGTGGTGATGGGGATGGATGAATACGTTTATGTTCTGCATGTTTCTATTAATTTATGATTTTTTAAAGGGGAGCTCAGACTAAAGATATGAAGAAAAACCCAGAAGTAAAACCACTTAGTTCTTATGCCAACATGCCTCTTTTCTGGTAGCCTTTGGTACTTAAAAATTGTTTTGGCATAGAAATAGGATTCCCATCAGCCAAGAAATAATTTATTTGAACAGGCTTAAACTAAAAGATACTTAGTAATACTGGGATATGTGAAGATGTCTACATATTTTAGAAAATGAATTGTCATGAACCAGAGCCAGAAGCATTGCATCATGCCATAAACATTTGTACAAATGTCAGAAAGAAAAAGCATTTATGAGTTTTTTACTTGATTGCTAGAAATAGTAACAAAATACAATATAAAGCATGCATTTTAAAGCATTGTGGATCTTTGGTGTTTCATGAGGTTTTTTTTTTTTGTTTGTTTGTTTGTTTTACTTTAGTTGTAATTCAAACAAGAATTTATTAGCCAGAAATACAAATAAATACCATTACAAATCATCTCCTTCCTTTGGGGGACTGAGTAGAAACCCAGCTTTTAAGAGGGTTTTGCTCCTGGAGATTTCATTCCAGTCCTTTCATTTTTTAACAAATTTGGACTTAATGTATCTTTAGATGAAGCTAATCAAATATATTAAGGAAAAGAGAAGAAAAAAAATTGCACTAGATTTCAAAAGTAAGAGAAGACAAAGAACACATAGATCACATAGATTTAGGCTTCCTAAACTGCATTGCACATGGCTTTTCAGCTGGGGGAGAAAGAGCGCAGGAGATGGAATAATGTATTTGCAGGATTTCTGAGGCATTTTAGGTCAGATTACTCCCTTCCCAGGATGCAATAATGCTATTGTTTCTCTTATGCTGAGATTTAATAATGCAACAAAATTTATGTGGAAGATGTAGAAACTTAAGTATTTCGACTCCTTTTTAGCTTCATTGATGCAAAGCATTCCAAAGCAGTCAAAGAATAGTAAACCATCTTGGGAGAAAAAATTACACAGTATACACGTTTTCCGAGGGGAAGGAAAATAAAATATACATAGGGAATAACAAAGTCTGTTTGCAAATATGCCTGTCAAGAGAAAAAGACAAACTCTCCACAACCAATTACAAAAGGTAGCTACAATGATTTTTCATATTGGTTTGTTGACTTCTAGTGTCATAATGATGTGATGCAGTACAGATCAAGGTTTGGGGCTCTGCCTCTTTGTTGTGTCTTCTGTCATATTTTTCCAGTGATATTTCTTACTAATAATGGAGTCGTACTATTCATGATAGAAAATTACAGTACAAAATTAAATAACTACCATTTTGACTAAGGAGCATGTCTGAAATGGTTTGACATGTTGTCTCTGTGTGGGAACTACACAGTGTATTTACATGTGTATGAATTGCTTACTGAATTTTTGTTCTATGATATCTTTAACTATATCACATTAATTATGGTTCTTTGTTTAGGAAATAACATGTAACCCAATGCAGAAAATTACGTAGAGCTTGCTTTTTTTGGAAGCTGCAGAGGACATGCTGATTTATGACACAGAGTGAGCAAGAGGCAATTTCATGCAAAGATATTTTACAGTCTGGGCAACTATGGGGAAAAAAAACATATACCATGAACCAAGAAAAATGCCAACACCAACAGATATGATTACTGACTTCATTTAGAAAGTCTCTGTCTCTGATGAGCTGCCATATTTCTTGCGTACTCTTCCAAGTAATCCGAATGTTGTCCTACATGCACAATAGTCCACCTCAAGCATAATACTAGCATTTTAAAACTCAGCAATGATGCATCCGTAAGTCCAAAATATTCAGTGCAACACCTCTTACCTGTTAGTCACCAGTTTCCCTGCTATGTCTACTAAAAAGTGTCAGAGTGGTTGCAGAGAACAATTTGTGTGTGTGTGTGTAGTGAAGGTGGGAGTCTTATATTTACTATTACAAGGACCAAGGAGGAACTTTTGGTTTTTGAGAATTACCATGAATGTAGAGATAACTTTATTCTTCAATGGATGCCAAATTATCTCCAACACAAGAAAAAGAGACATACTAAAGCAAATGGATTTCACACTAGTTGCAGCCTGTTTAATTCCTATCTCTCCTTTCAACAAGGAAGTTTGCTTCTGCATTTCTGCTTCTTCCTTGGTGGTGCCTGAGATGGATACACTGATCATTCTTAGAGAATTCAGTGCCTGTGCGGATAGTAACAATTCAGGACCTCAGGAAATCATGATGTTCAGATGTTTCCAAATAATCTACAGCTATTTCATACATTTCCCCCAAAAGGTGGTATCTCGAGCATGAATTCAAATTTCCAGGAAGCTCTAAGGACAGACAGAAATAAGAAATTATCTATTGAATTCAAGGGATAATTCTGGAAAATGGCATGGCCGCTTATGTAGTCTTGTTGGATAATACAACATGGTAAACTTCCCTTCATTTCATTCATGTGTTATCTCCTATAGTGGAATTGCACTGAATAATGATAGGAGGCAATCAGTACTGATACAGGACTAAGCCTTGCTTTCCCCCCCCCCCCCCTTTATCTGTGAACCAATTTTAAAACCATGTGTTAATAAAAGCAGATAATCAGTCTGGGAAAAAAATAGGAGAGCTGATCAGTAATGAAAATGATTGCTAGTATTAGTGCCAGTAACTGGTCTTCATTTTTGATGTGCAGGTGATGCATTTTTTGTGGATTCGGTTACCCATGCTCATCTGTGATGGGTACAACTGAAAATGAGGCTTGAATATCCTGTTTACCTTTATGCCCATCTGGGAATCAGTCGTATGGCAGAATGGTGGGAGCTCTATATAAAGCACAAACAGCAAAGTACAGCTAATGTGCCTTAACAGCCTCCAAGGTGCCGAAGATATAAAGCAGGAAATTAGTAGGTGAAAAATACAAAGCAACAGCAACAACAACAAAAACCCAACAGAAACAACTGAGAACAACAACAAAAACCCAACAGAAACAACTGAGTAAATACATAGAAAACAAACTTACTGGCAAAGCGGAGTCTTCCTTTCTGAACCTCTGGCTCTTTGTCCACTCTCGGGTTTTTGGAAGGACTGTAATGGATTCTGAGAAAGAGACCTCATAGGAGAGCTCTTCTGTTATAGATGAACTGCCTTTATCTAGTCCACAGTCTAGACAGCTATTAGCTGAAAATAAGGGAAACCACATATAAACCCTGAACGTATGCTTGCATTCAGGACAAAGACATTAAAAAATTGAACCATGATGACAGAAGTCTTAAGAAAATAATAAAGGAAGTGCTTCAAAGAGGAATTTCAGTGTAAAACACAGTACATTCCTGTTTTGTCTGGAGGAAATAACCCCTTAGAAGTGAAATCCCTATTTTCATGTTAGATTATTTTATTTGTTGCTTTTCGTGAGAAAGATAGTCAAGTTGTAACTTCCTGTTTATCAGGAATTACCAAGCTTTTGTACTCTATCCCTGTCTATCTAGGCCAGCAAATTCTGCTGGCACTTGTGTAATGAACAATTAAATCCAAAAGTTCCTGGCAGAAAAAAAAAAAAGCTGTCGACATAGATTTTCAGGTCACTGTTGACTTATTTACAATCAGCGACGTGCATATATTTTACGTGACCACATACACACATGCACAGATTTCTTATAGTTGCTCTTTCAGGTGCATAGCATCAAAGCAGGGCCCACTGTACAATCTTCTTACCATTTGAAAAATGCTATTTCTACTTACTGCTCTACTTTAAACTTCAACTGATTCCTGAAATTAGTAGATGCGAAAGGAAAATTTCTGAAATCAGTACAGTCAAGTCCAGAAATATCCTATTGTCATGGAATCCAAAGTGTGGTAACAGGCTTGAGTTCCAGTGTTGTCAACTTCTATGACTCATCTGTCATATTTCAGGGCAATTTAACATTTTTTATTGAAGTCCAGCTCCTGGACTGTCACAATTTGTACAGTATAATGGTTTTCATTAAAGGAGATATCAAACTTCAGCCCCCAGGACTGCAGAGAAGATTTTACTAATGTGACACAGCTGCATTCAAAAGCCGTGGAAATGAGAAGTTGAACTCAAAAGCATTACACATTTTATAAACTTGTTCATGCCCCATGATTTTTGAATAATTGGATTTACAGGTGAAGGTACTTAATCACCTTCTTAACACATTTTGTTGTGGGATTCTGGTATGAAAAAGTGGGGTACATTATTAGATGGCTTCTGATCTGTCATAGATGTTACTCAATGGGCAAGGGATTTTAAGAAGCATTCCCAGACCACAGACCTTCTCTCTTTCATAGCCCTGGGTGTTTTTTCCCCTGTCTGTTCTAATACAACTTTTTGCTGGGCAGAGGTACCAGCAGAACAGGGAAATGATCAGGCTGTGCAATCAAGATAAATGTCTGTGGCACTATATAAAAAGGTGAATATCTAAGAAACTATTTTAGAAGCTCTTTATATGTATATATACATATATATATATACACATAAAATTTAATATAATTATACTAGCAATAAATTAACACTTTTAATTATCCTTTAGTTAAGCCCTGAACAATGATGATGGAAAGTGCATCCAAAACAAAAGATGGACATTGCCTTGGAAGGCTGCTGACAGCTAATTGAAAAAAAAAAAACAAGTTAAAAAGAGCTAATCATGTCCACTAGTGCTGTTAATAACTGTTAGGGCAAAGTGTTTAAGGGATATCCAAACTGACACTATCAGTAAACTAGAATAATAGGGGAGAGTCAGAAAAGTGATAATTTCTAACTTTACAATATCTGCAGTACTGGAGAAGAAATATGGAGAATACATGCATCTTGTTATGATTCTTAGCAAGAAAATATACTGTTGACATATTTTGGGAAAATTCTGCACCATATTGTTTGAAGGTTACATTCACAATCCCAGCCTTGCAATGATCGGTAAGTTTTAGATATAGACACCTCAGAGACAGCAGTCTGTGTCTTTACAACACCAGTCTTGAATGGAAAACTTTGGTTCCTACATGACAATAAGCTGAAAACATTCTAACAAAATATATGCAGCATAACCCTAACATGAAGGAGGGGTCTGAGCTCAGAACCACAAAGGATCTCTCTGTCTATCATTTTTCTAGGAGGAAGTGAACACTGATTACACGTTGGCATACTCACAGCTAACTGATTTCCAAACTGGCTTCTGCCCAGGAAGCTGGATACCATTAGAAGGAACTGATGACACTGGAACTGTCTCAAATGTGGGCTGATAGGCAAGGAAAAATGATCAGACTACAGTGAAAGTCAATGTCTATGGACAGAAACTGCTACAGTTTAAGAAACAGTGAATCATTCTCAGCTTACACTCTTTGCCAAGTTTAAACAACCTGTTGTGATTTTTCATAACTGAGTACATTTTTCATAACTGAGCCTCAGAATTAATCTTCCCCAGGCTGCACAGATTTGGATCACATTGATGTGGCGATATTGCAGCTCACTGTAGCTAATGAGTCCTGCCCTGCATGATGACTGAAATTAGCTAAATAAATTGCTGTATGTAATTGTACTAAGTGAAAGATCCTTTTCAAATTGTAATCCATCCTGGTTTTAGTCACTTTGCTCACAAATCTTCTGGTGGACACTGACACATCCTGAACATCCCAAGCACCTGGCTGTTCTCCACCAATAGATTATATTCTAACACTTTATCAGAGAACTGAAAATATTGTTTTGAGGAGAAAAAAAAACATTAATTCCATCTTTCTGCTGCAGAAATTATTCTGCAGTGTATGAAAATAGGGGAAGTATGTGCAGCATTGCGGAGAAAGGACTCTGAAGTCCGAGGTGACATCCAGGCACAATCACCTCCCCCTGTCCTCTTGGATTTGCCCTTGTACTTGACAGGTTTGGGCCTGATAAAGACAAATCCAAGCATCTGTGTGTGTATATGGAGAGTAGCACCACACCTGCACTTTTTTGGTAAACAAAAGGCAATAATTTAAAAATGCTCTGAATGGTATCAAGTGAAAACCACTACAGTTCTCCCAGCCAGTCTTATATATATGTTTTTTGGCTGTCCTTTATTTCCTACTTAGGGACCCCTGCCTGAAACCTGCTGCATCCCAACCCTGAGTCTTAAGGGGCAGCCCCTGTCTCGCTGAACACAGCTAAGAGCCCCTATAAGGCTGGAGCAGCAGCTCTTAACTTGCTCTCTAAATTGCTACATCAGCTGTTTATCAAAAAGCTGCAGTGCCTCATGGCAGTATTTATTGTCTTTTCCTAATGAAAAATGTCACATGTTTAAGAGGCAGGCAGCTTTTCCAGTTGCACACCTGAAACAAGAGTACAGTTGTTTTAATCGGTTTTATCCACTAAGTTACCTGGGTAACAAAGTCAAATGTAACACGAATACAATCGCTCCTGAGAGAGTCCATTTAACGGGCTGAGAACTTGATAGCAAACAGGATTTGAGTCACACGGACTTCCTTTGCCAGTACACCATACAAACCACTGATTTTTTTTCATGGAGAACTGTGTGATGCTGTCATCATAAAATCACATAACATGTCTACAGATGTTTTTCAGACATAAAAAAGGAATGTAAATTTCAGGTGGGAATATGGAAATTTAGAGGTCTGAAAAGCTTGCCTCTATGATTTCAGAAAATCAAACATAAGCATAATCATTCATCTTCCAGATGGAGGAATTAATGGTAAACAAGCAACTGGCTCATCTACTTTTGCTACTCAAAATGTCTGACCTTACAATCAGAATCAGAATAAATTCACTGTGAGTCTGGGTTATTGAGGAAAAGTCTTGCTCCATTGATACACAAGTGAAATCAACAGTGAAGATGCTGCTGCCAGCAGCTTCTGCTAAGCACAGCTGGATTGGAAAATGGAGCTGAGAGCACAGCTCTGCCTTTCACTCAGCCTGAAGACTGCTAGTGCTTGTGGCAGCTGGATAGCAAGAAAACGTTTAAAAAGCAAACAAACAAACCATATTCTTCCTCTCGTTTCCCAGCCTTCACAGAGAGAGTATATAAAGAAAAAAAATCTCTTTTTCCTTTTTTCGTAGTTTTAGGGTTTTTGTTATCAGTATTCCACATCATAACATCGTGTAATGCATTGGGAGTTAAAGAGTAGAAATTTCCAAATGCAACCAATAGGAGCTTTTTATTTATTATCTTGTTTTGAATCTTAGGGGAATAGGGATAAAATCTTTTTAAAAAATGATTTTTTTTGGTTCCGTATTGTAAAAAGATTTAAAAACTTTGGAATCTTATGTCTTAATGAATGCCAAAGGCTGAGGGTCAAATTGTGTCCTTACCCAAATTAGGACAGCGTTATTCATTTGGCTGGAGGTCCAGTCAGTGCTAGACTTCATATACTCTCATTTCTTACTGAAAGTGATTCAATAGAAAGTTCTCAGTTCCTGATACTAAAAATGAGCCCAGTGTTTACTAGCATAACATACACAGGAATTTCCAATGGGGAGAAGAAACCAGAAGGGCAAGAAGAAGATGGAGATGAGATAGTCATTTCTTTTGTAGTTAACCTCATTGCAGAAGACATAAAAATAAATTGTTGGAGCACCAAACCAACACAGTTCTGTTGCCAGCCCTACTGCTAAGGAAAATAAAAGAGGTAGACCTATACCTCTAGTCAGGATACAAATTGCCAGTGCTTTAGTTAAATTCATATTTCCAAGTGGTCTTGGAAATATCACAACTGCCTTTTCATGCAAATAGTTCTGGGTTAGTTAGCAATTCTTTCTTAATTAGGACATTATTTTTTCCTGTATTGCTCAAGTAAAATTCTCAGAAAACTCTTGAGAAGTTTTAGTAGACCCCAACACACAGGGTTAGGGCTACTGATGAGCATGATACTACATCTCCTTCCTCCAATAATAAATCTATGTTTCTCCATGAATTTATATTCTGCTGCTGATTTCTTTAAGCTTTGGGCACTAGCAGTGCTGATGGCTTCTGATGGAAGCAGCAGGGAATCAACAGCAAGGAAAATCAGGCCACTGTGATTAATAAACCATCCAATTTGAATCCTTACAATGTGGCTGCTAGCGGAGCCTGTTGATACCAGCCTTCCTGAAGTAGAGCACCTTATCTGGAATAAAGTGCTTCCCCAAAGTTCTTTCACAGGGACAAAGTGTCACAAGCAATGGATTTTGCCTTCAGCATTCACTGCACCTTCCTACTAGAAGAAAAAGTAGGGAAATGTAGCTTCATTTCCTTTCACTTCAGTCCCTTTGGGCTGTTCAGGGAATGCTCCTGCCCTAGTACCCTTTGCTTAGTGTTGATCCACACAGGAGCTGGCTGCCAGACAGTAAAAGGAAAAAAAATTAAAAAAATAAAAGCAAAAATCAAGCAAGCAAAGATTTTGAGAACAGACAAAAGAAAATAAGGCAAATCTTTCTCTTCCTCCTTTCTTTACCCTGGGATGTCAACTATTTATACAGCTTCAATGGCCTTGTAAATCTCATCTCAGGTGACCTTAGTGAGCTAATCACCTCTCATCATTAGGCACTGAAAAGAGTAATCCATCTTGTGTCCCTTTCTGTAATGCTCAGGTTGTTGGGAAGAAGGTGGAAATCTATCCTCCTACAGGGGAGGATTATAGAGTTACCTGAAGCAATTAGAGCTGTTTGGCTATTTGCAACATATTCATTTCTGCCCCACCTGCTCTCACTTCCTATCAAAAAATAAAAAAAAAAACAAACAACAAAACCAGATGGGAGAGCAAAGAACTTCCTGCATAGTCTTTATATCAGTATCTCTTCAGCAGCCATGCTGAAAAGACTTGCTCCTCACTGTCCCCTGCTGCTCTTGTTTTTTTTTTTTTTGGAGCTTTTTTTAAAATCCAGATCACTTTCCCAAACCAATTCATCACAAAGATTCTCTGACAGCTGCAGTGCCATGCTCAAAGACTCAGCTGAGCGTGAGGACCTGTTTTAGCTGCCACTGCCTCACACAGAGCTGTTCAGGATATGGAAACCTCAGCTAACACCCCCTAAAATACTGATCTGCTGCATTCTGCAAATGCACTCATCCATCCATCCCAGAAAAGCTGATAATTAGGATGGGTTTTCTAAATCCCATAAGAAGCAGAAGAGATAGGAGCAATGGTTAATGGGAATATTTAAAGGGTGTTGGGAACCTTGCAGGCTTTTAGAAATACAATCTACTTTGTAATCTCTTGGAGGGTGGTGATGGTGTTTTCTGCAGCTGTGTTTGTATATCTGTGTTTAACTCTTAGGCAAGCACCCTGTAGAACTGCATATTTTTGGGGGAAGAAATAAAGGTCTTAATTACTTTTTCAGTCTTTTTTTTTCAGGTTCTCACAATGCAAAACAAATGAGAGAGCTGAATTTTGGAGGATGTAAAACAATGAATTAAAGGACAATGAATGGGAAGTTTCTTATTCCTTTAGCAAGTGAAAAATAGCAGAGAAAAATAAGCAGGTCAGGAAAAGATCAATAGTGTGCCCATCTGAGTTACAACCACTGTTTGCCTGATTTAAATTTGTTAGAAAACTTAAGCTTTGATAGCATTATTAAAAATTATAAGTGCTTTAACGCATACAGATACTTGAAGCAAAAGAAGTATGCTAATCTAATAAGAAATGCCACAGCTTTTTAATGTTCATGCAAACATGCTAAGCATTTCTCATGCAAGAAAGTCTGCCGACAGGAAACTACTATGTGCTTCTAGAAATATTTGTGGGATTTGTCTATCACACAGAGGTAAGGCAATAAGGATCCCAGGTAATTTTAAGTGGAGACAAACAAATTAATCCACTAGACACTATATTTTTGTTATCTTAAAATAATTATGCAGCTACAATTTTATTTCTTCCTTCTCCCCTGTCATCCCCCCCCCCCTTTTTTTTTTTTAAATTCATTCAGGATACCAGTTCTTGAAGAAAAGGTAGGACAAATAGAAAAGGATAAAACAATTTCATATAAGAAGTTTCCTAGATTTTTGTAATAATAAGAAGTTTGATTTTAAAGGTGAATTCATGAGCTTATTGGTGGTCCCCTAATAAGGTATCACGAGTCACTCATCCAAAATCAAATGTTGCTTTGGGCTGAATTTTCGTGGCTGACTGCATTCACCTAAATCAAACAGTGAAGGGATCAGAATTGGTAGTCTTAGAGCTATCCTCAGGGAAAAATGGATGAATTCACTAGGGGCAATACTTGTTTCTGATGCTGTGAAATAAATGAATAGTTAATAGATTTTTGTTGGCTATGTAAGTGAAATGTAACTGCCAGCATACCAGTTGCAATTGTGCTGGCAGGTGTTTAATTGCTTATGCATATTTGAACCCCAGTTGCTTCATTAGAGAAGCTTTACTTCACTGCTGGGACTGTTGAGAAAATAGCAAGCGTCCCCAGAAGTTAGAAAAAATTTGAACAACTGCCAAGAGTAACTCATCAAGTTCCAAAAAATAAGGGAGTAAATGTTAGTCTTGGAAGGAGGTTTCAGGAGAAGGGCTGGCAATAGATACGACATTGTGCTGAAGGTTAACTACAAAATTGTCTGCCATCTATTTTATTTGGTTTCTTCCTTTCCTCTCAAAATGTAGCAAATACAGCACTACAAGCCTGGACTTAGTGTTAGGAACTTGTATTGGCTGGCTGTGGACCATCAGCAGAAAAGATTTCTGTCTAGTAGAAGCATTCATGTACTACTTGTAAAACACTTAAAAATTAAAAATAATAATAAAAAAAAAGCTCAAAACCATTCTTTCAAACTCATTAGCTACTTACAGAAGAGTCATTGGTGCCAAAGATGTCTCGCACATCCCGGACCGTATGCTTGTTCTTCTTCCTCAGGGTCTGAGTGTATGTGTTGTACCTCTTCTGTACGGCAGCAGCTTGTGTTCGGGTCAGAGTGGACAGCAGGGCTTGGCCATCCTCCTCCTCAGCTCCTGAGATCAGGGTAGATAAGCCTACATCCTGCAGCCACTCGGCCTCCAGTTCCCCTTCTGTGGAGGAAGAGAGCATAACATGGTCTTAATGGAGAAGTAGAGAAGGGCAGGAAGGAAGGGAGGTAGCATGGAAGACTGCTGTGTCTGCCTTTACCTCCGGAAGGCTCCACTTCTAATCTTTCTTAGGCCAAGATTCTAAGTTAATTCAGCTTTTGTAACCATACTACCAACTCTCAGTTTAACACTGTCTGCACAAGGGAGGTTTAGATCAGAGGAGGTATTTTTAACCTGTGCAATAACGTCTTCATGTGAAGATGGCAGCCTGATGCAGCAAGTTTGCTAAAGGCCAACTCCTCATGCAAGTTAATAAATCCTCAGTTCCCACTTAGACCATGTCCTGTCATATGAAGCCATGTAGGTAGAAATTAAATTGGTATTCTAAGTAAACAAAAATACTGAAGTAATGTATACAATACAGCAGTGTGTTTGCACACAAATGATGAGAAGATTAAAGATGCTTTAAAAACCCTCCATCAGCTGGTAATCAAACACTTTGGAAAGGTGACCAGTGGAGAAAAGTTTGATGTTCAGAGTTCAGACAGTCCAATAGTCACTCGGACAAGATAAGTAAGAGCCAGAGCCACTCACTAAAAAGCAAGTAGGAGTAGGTATCAAAGAAGTCAAGTAGAGGTGCAAGGTGCAGAAATAGCTAACTTTTAGATGTCATCCTGATTTCTACTAGTTAAAGACTAGCTAATAATCTACTTCCCAGGGGTTCTGGACACCCAGATCAATAACTAATACATCCTTTTGCCCTGCTTAATGCCAACTTATGAACCAGCTCCGCAGTGAGATTATACACAGTGTGAAACAGTGTTTTCTTTCTTTGAGTTTCAGCTTGCTACTGCTACCTGCTACCTTAGATGAATATTCCCCGTCACTGTAGAACAGGGAGATGCTTCCAATCTACCTTTTCTGGCTCACTTTGTAGTTTTAAGTTTTGTCGTCACTGCCTTTTCATTTATCTGCTTTCTAAAGCAAACAATTATAGTCTTTTTAAATGTCTTATCACAGAGAAGATTTTAAGAGCCTTCATTTTTATTCTGCCTGTGACCAATCCTGCCTCAGCAATATGCTGCTTGAAACAAAGCAATCAAAACAATAATTGGATTTCAGCTTTGACTGCAGGAAAGATATTACAAATAAACACACCAAAGAGGAAATTGACTAATTTTCAGACTGTTCTGTAAAGTAACTAGTCTATACACTCATTGTCCCTCTTGCAGCACTGCTGTTAATGATACGCTCATCTTCTCATTCTTTCTTTATTGCCTCCTCTTGGTAAAATTGGACTGCAGGTAGATTGACAAACACCAGTTTACTTCACTTTGACTGTTTGACACACAAAAAAGAGAACTAGAGTCTTGATTGGTGGGGGCAAATGAAAGAGCATACACATGTGCCATCACTGGCTTCACGGCTAACTGCCTAGTCTCTTCACAAAGCTCTACAAAAATAACTGCCTTTAAAAACTCAGCTCTGCATTAGGCTGGGGTCTTGTATGCCACAAAACGGATCGTTGATGCTGAAAGGATCACAATGGAGACAGGATGACAGGATTTCCATTCCTCCTCCATTAGTTTTGATGCTGAGGTTGTTCTGCCATCCTCATTCTTCTTCCTAACAAGACTTCTTTCCATTTCTGAGTGTTGCTGTCCTACCCACAACCATTCATGTTTCATTTTCCAAATTATATTCATTTTGGCTTTTGTCCTGACATTATTTCTAAGAATTTTGTTTTTAATCAAACATGGTTTTTATGATGCAATGAAAAATAGTAAAGTAGACATGTAATTCTGTCTGTTTACCAGGCACCCTTGTGACTGTTTTCTCTGGCCTTTTCCCTTTTTCTGTTTCAGCTGCTTACAAACGTAGGCTTAAGACAGAAAAACTCTCAAAAAGTTTATGAAAATAAGTTTAAGTAAGAGCAAACAAACCTATATTGTTTTAAAAAATATTATTTTTTACAGTAGTAGCTACTCATTCGGCAGGGTCATTGTTGTTAATCCCAATCCATCAGAAGATAAACAGATAATAGAGAGGGCCCATTGGCAAAATTTTCTTTTGCTCTCAGAGACTGCTAGAATAGGTATGTGCCTTTTTTGAATTTCAGATATAAGCCCAAATATCTCATCCCAAACTTCTAAAACTAAGTATTAATAGCAGTTCTGCATGTCACAGTGATTTTAAACACCCTGACTTTCACTTTCCCTACATTTTCATCTCATGCCATTTATTATGATCTACTTTTTCTTGTCCTTAGTTACATATCAGCAGAGTAAGTCTTCTTATTACACATCTGAGTGGCAAATGCAGAATTGTGTCTTTGACAATATCACTAGTATCTGGCTGCTATAGTCCTTTTGGTTTCTTAAGGATTCTGCACCTTTTCTTCTCAAAGAGATCTTGACAAGATGATGAATATTTGTTTTTATTTTACACTGGGGACTTTCACATTGATTTTCAGTGTTTTGATCCTCGTCAAGGGGTATTAACCTATTAGTATCTTAATAGAACTCATATTTCCAAGATTTATAATCTTAGACTGAATATATTACTGAAGTTAATAACTAGAAGAACTCCGTGGTTGTGTGTGGGTGTATGTACTACATAAGTGTGTAAAACAACAATATAAAGGTAAATGAAGTGTGGAGATGTATTGCATTTTACACTGCAGTCACATTTTTAATTTGGGACAGAGAGGAAAAAATCAATGCAATGTAATGAGGTGAAATCAGATGAAGGATAGTATGGAACTACACTACATTTTGCATTGGTGTGAAGAGTTAGCTGAGCAGTCATGAGAGCAACAGAAAAGTTTTTGAGAACTGGTAAAATAGGCTCCTGCATTTCCTTGTCCTATTAACTTAACTGGCTTGCAACCTTCCCCTGATGTTGGGGAAAAGTCATGGACATATCATTCACACTGATTAATTGCATGAGGGAAATACCATGATGTTCACGATCTCATCCTGTGCTGGGGAACCCAGAACTGAACACAGCACTCCAAATGCGTCCCCACCAGTGCTGAATGGAACAGAAGAGTCACATCCCTTGATCTGCTGGTGATGTTTTTCCTAACATAACCAAGAACGCTGATAGCCTTAATGGCAACAGCACGCTTTCCCAATAAGGGCAAACTGAGGCAGATTGCTTTTCTGTAACAATAACCATAATTTTTCAGTTACACTTCCACCTATCTTTATTTGAGATCACAGGCCAACAAAAAAAAGGGCAGCTTGGTTTTAAGCTGGCAGATCTTGACCCTTACTGAATACAGATTTCTGGTAAATGGAGGTCTTCTACTTTTATTCCCAAGAGAGGAGACTAGAGCTAGTCAGTGGAAGTCATTCCCCATGGAAACAGCATGTAGTTAGAGCTAGATACCTCTCTGTTGGATACTTATCATGAATGATTACTTATTTGACTACAAAATAAAGTAACATCCTTTACCGTTTTCAACCCTTTTCCTGGTAGCAAAATTAATTATATCCTATTGCATGTAAAGGTAAGAAAAGCACACTTCACTCATATTAACAACAGTGTGAAGAGAATACACCATTCTTTCCAAATCTATCTTTAGATCAGCTATTCCCAGGCTAGTGGCCTTGATCCTCAAAGTGGCTGCAACAATCAGTGGGCCTTGGCCTCAGAAAAATTTCAGTTTTGTCTTACGTTAACACCTGGTATTTTGTATTGTATAATAAAATACATTTGTAAGTGGAATCATAACTGGGAAAAGTTAGAGGACTTGTTCCAGATGTAATTCATAGAAGAGATCAGTAAGTTTTAATAAGTAAGGAAGCTGAAGAATGTAGTCATCTATATACTTGGACTCATCTATAATATCTCCTCAAGTCAATTTCAGAGAAACAGGCAGCCACCAAACTTGATAGCACAAAATGATATCTAGCTAAAAACTTCTTCAAGACTTTCATAATTCTACTTCATATTCTACCAAAAGCCAGAAAGTGGAAAATTCCAATATATTAATTGAACTTTTCTGTCCTTTAATGGATTTTGGTTTAGATTATTAAATGCTGGAGATAAAGTTTTCTTTTAGTGCTTCTCTTTCCTGACTCAAAGAAATCCGTATTTTAATCTTGCTCATAATAGGGAAAGAGAGAAAAGCATCACCAAAGAGATCAGGAAATGCTAAGGTGTGGAGAAGAAGTGGTGTTTATGTGCTTACCATCAGCAGGTTTGAACTCCAAGAGTGATGCTTCTTCAGGCCCATCTTCACTGCTCTCCTTGATGCTCTCCACTTCGCACCAGAAGTCCTCCATGGAGGTGCTGTCCACAGAGGCCTGAGAGTTGGAGCGAGTGAATACTGGAGGACTTGTTGGCATTGACTCATTGGAAAGCATCCTGTTAATTCTTCGGCAGCGAGGAAGAGATTTTCTGAAAAGAGACAGAGATGAAAACTAAAAATATTTTACTTTTCTAATATGCAGACTGGACGTGCAACCAGGGTTTCAAATGTGGCTGTACCAGGAAGGCCAGGAACAAGATGTTGGAAGCAAAGTGCACAGTTCTGGTGGTCTTCATGATTTCTCTTGCTCATAGAAGTCATGACTGGAGATTTGTTTTCTTCTAACAGTTTATCTCTTTAAAGACTTTTAATGTTTTACACCCAAGAGGGGAACTCAGGAGATACAATTTTTATATCTAATACTGCTACTCTTCTAATGAGACAATAAAAAAGGATTTTAACTTCTTTGTGCCTCAGCTTTTCTTTCTGTCTCTTTCTATTTTGTTTACGCGCTGAAATACTTTTGAGGAAAAATAATCAGAGTTGGGAACACTGAAATGTATCATCTTGTCCCCACTAACTGTGCATATTATAAAGAAAAATATGAGATGATTTAGATCAGAAGAATAATTACTTTTTCCATTTGAAAATTCTGTTTAAAGTATTTTTAAAAAAGAACTTTAAAATAAATAAAATCTTTTAAAAAAATCTTAAAAGTGAAATCATGTATTTTAGGACAAACAGAAGATTTCGATCACTGTTTAAAAAAATTGATTCACTAAAAATCAAATTCCAAGTTACAATTCAATACAAAGATTTCTTCTCTTAAATTAATTTTTGGATTTTTAGTAAACTAACAAACTTGTCCCTTGTTCCTTTGTTCTTTTCTTTTCCCATTGTGAACTCATACAGGTGAAGACAGTTGTATAATTTCACAGAAAAATTTATGAAATACCCACTGCAAAAGTCTTATCTAACTTTGTTCTGTCACATTATTACAGCTGTGATACTTTAAACAGCTTTTGCAACTGTAATTACAGTAATTACAGTAGAAAGTAATACAAACCAGCACAATATTTGTACAAAGGAATCAAGAGGTAGCACAATTATGACTAGAGAGCTAGACTGCAGGAATTAATGGAAAATTATGTCATAAGGTCTTCTGGCCTTCACTTATCTGAATTAATTCAAATGCAGTTTCCCTTTCTCTTCCTTTCCTTTATGGCATTATCCTGCCAACAGCCCTTTGTTTAAAACCACAAACATCACTTTTACTCCATTAAAAAAAAGATGCTTCCTTTTCAGTATTTCCCTCCTTTTCTAAGGTCTCCTAATGGATGTAAAAACACTGCAGTATATAATGAAGCTGACTGGATCTATAGTCCTGGGGCCTGCTCCCACCACTTGGGTGGGCTCAAGCAGTTCCTTCCACTCTAGCTCTGAGCTCAAAACAGCAGTGTGTAACGTGGACAATTTGGATGCAAACCTGCCTACATGCTAGCTGCCCAGAAGCAAAGCTTTCAGATGGATGACCAAACTTCAGCAGGCCAAAATGTGCTGTTGTGCTATAGAAACAAATATCCTCCAGGAAGAGAGGTGTCACTTTCAGTGCTTTTATCTTTTCTTCCCTTCTCACAGATGGCAAATGACTGTTTTTAAGCATAATGCTGAAACTGTTATTAATTAGGATAAGCTCCAGTTATGGAACGTGAGAAGAACTTGTGACACATGTGGTTAAAGCTATTGGATGCTCACCACACAGTCTTCTGCTGAGGGCATGTGAGCTTTTAGTGTTTGTTCAACACAACTCAGGTGACTGAGGTACCTGCCAACAAACCATCACTGCAGTGGGTATAGGGCCTGGGATCTTTTTGTTTGGATTTGCCTTTCTCTTTTCCTTCAGCACCAGCAAGGAAACAAAACTGTGGGCCTCACAGATATCACAAGAATTGTGCAAAGTGTCCTGAAGCAGAGATGTTAACAAGGAGAAGCTGAACCCCTGAGAAACAGCCAGGAAAACTGTGCAGTCAGTGGGGAGAGGGCTGGGATGGGGAAGCAGTCCCTGCTAGCCAATTGCTCACTGCTATGAGAAGTTTTGCTCCTTTGTTTGAGAGGTGATAGCGAACACAAATAAGGAAAAAGGCAAAGCTTCCTGGCACTCTCAAGGCCTTTGGGGCCCCTTTCCACTCAGCACTGTGCAAGGAGAGAGCCTATGCCAAGGGCTTGTGTCCCTCCCCAACTTCCTCTGTAGCTTGGAGTTCTGCCTGAGCCCCCCACATTGCTGCTCACTACATATTGATACCAGTATTGTTAAAGTTTTGTTAAAAAATAAGTCTCCACATCTGCTCTAGAGCACTGCCCAGAGCAGCACTCGCAGAAATAACACTCTCGCTATGCTGGAGTCAAAGGCATGCTGGGATAAGCAGAGGAGTTTTTCCTTTTTTTTTTTCCCTTTTTTTTTTTTTTCACTTTGCTGCCTTCCATCACTTAGTCATGGTCAGGGAATTTAAACACTTCCTGCCCTCCCAGTGTGAGTCTTGACCATGACCCTTGTGCTCTTCGGGCACCACACCAGACTGATCCCTGGGCTTTGACTCCATCAGCACTTCTAACAGCTAACTCAAACCAGGGCTTTTCATTTCACCATATTAGGAAGAAAGAGGCTTGGTGGGTTGTTTCTTTTCTCCTCACAGTGAGTTCTGTAATATTACCATACCGAAAAGCTAAATGAAAACAGATCACGTAACATGGCAACAACTGCTGTGACAACCAGCTTTACCAAATACGTCAAAGGTTACTGAGTAATTAACGTGCATTTACAACAATATTAAAAGTATGGAGCTTTTTTGAAAATCAACTGAACAAAGTCTGCTGAGAATCTTATATCTGAAACTTGAGCACAGATTAAATCCCACTGTGTAAAATTCCTGTAACAAGAAAGATTAGGCAGAGATGCTTTATCCTTATTGGTAAACAACTGAAGCTTGCTTCCAGGTGGTCTGGTATTAACCTTCTCCAATTATTCTCAGTCTCATGCGCTGGAAAAGTTCTCTGGCTGCCATTTTGACCCATATACCTGGAGCTTCTGTCCTGGAGGAAGTGGTCTTGTTTTATGTAATAATGGCAGTTGTCTCCACTTCCTCTACTCAAAGCTCTTGAAAACAGTTTCAGGAAAAAGGAGAGAATTCCCACTGAGGAAGCAAAGCATATTCCTCACTGCTTTTAATGTCTTGGAGGACATGAGTACTGACTCAGCATGCCTGTCTCAGAAATAGCTCAACAAGCCCAAGTTGCCTGTCACTTGGGAACTCTGATAGCCGGAAACCTACGTTCCTCATACCTTTCTCACCCTTAAGGCTTTCTGGTTTGTTTGCCCTTTTCCTCGGTGTCTATAAAGAAGTTTATGAGGATGTTTTTATTTTCTTCTAAGCCAAGTCCATTGTTCTTACAGAAAATTTGAACAGCAGTCTGGTTAGACAAGGACTAATCACAGACTTCATGCTCCATTTCCTCTGGTAACTTACATGTACAGCAGTGGTGAGCTAATCCAAAAGGCTGACTGAAACTTAATGCAGCAGGGGTCTCAGATCTGGCTTCCGAGATGGAAAACACTGGTAGAAAAGGATGATGAAGTACCAAAAAATATTACAGTGACTTCAGTGAGTGAGCTGAAACTGTTTTCAGGATGCAATTATAAACAAAACAAAACAAAAACCCACGCAGGTTTTTGAGTATTGTAAGTATTGGTATATATACTTGAAGCCAATACTTGAAAACAAAAGAAAATGAAATATACTTGAAAATACTTGAAAACAAAAGAAAATGAAAGAAGGGAAAAGTATACTACAGTGGTTAATGTTGTCAGAGAACTCTTCTGTTGCTGGGCATCAGTCACACAAGAAAGGGTTGAGGAGTGCCAGTAAGGAGAACCATGATGGTATCATGTAGAGAGCAATATTTGCAAAGAAGAGGGGTATTTCCATGGGACACAAGGAGGTTGATTCGTCTGCGTGTGACTCTAGTTAGCAACTTTGTTGTGTTTGTAATGCTGACAAAATGCAATAGCAAAGTAGGCCCACTGAACCTATGATTTATGTTTTGTATATCGAGCAGTAGTAAGCTGTTGGGGGTCTGCCAGCATACACTGATTTCAGGATAGCCATGGTAGATCCAGTAGCACTTCTTATCCTATCCCCAAAGCAGAGGTTAGTCACACTGCATGAAGAACTGGTTCAGTGACACCTAATGATTGCTCATGGGCTGACTAATGAGAAAGCTAGGCTTGTGTTTTCAGTTTAATTAAATGATGGGTGGTAAAGAATCCATAAAACAGACAGGGAGCAATAAAGCCACCTTGTAGTTAAAAACAGCATTCAATCCTTGTTTACACAGAGACAGAACATCTTATTCTTGTGGATCATTACGTTTGATTTAATTCAGTGAGTTCTAAATTAAGTCCATCACAATTAGTCACATTTACAAGAAAGGGGAAGAAGCAGGGAACAAATTATCCTGGCCATTTTTGGTGTTGTTCTGAGCACCGGAGTCCACCTTTGCTTATTACAATCATTCTATCAGTGTACTCACTCATTCCAGTGAAGTTGATAGCGCTTGAATAATGCAACAGCAGCAGAGTACTTTGTTGTTGTCTGTCCCCAATCTTTCTTACAGTTTATCATAACTATTACTCAACTTCTGACAAAATAAACAATTACTCTCATTCTGCTTAACTTTTCTTGGATGTAGAAAGGGAGATAGTACCTTGTCTTGGCAAGGTACATTTCTACCTCTTAGCTAAGAACTATGTTTTTGTCTGTTTTGAATTTTTAGGAAGCAGTCATGTACCAATGTTTCCTTTTTCTTTTTTCCTCAAATATGTAAAAGCTTCAGGCAGAGTCCAGCAACTGGAAATACTACCTCTGTGCACAGTTCACAGCTTGTTTTCAGCCAATACTCTTCCCCCAAATCTCTCGTCTTCTGCTTCCTTCCTGGTGACCCAGTTTGCTGTCTGCTTGCTTCCTTTGCTCTGTTCTCAGTGGCTTTTAATCACAGAGAGGAGTATATCTCAGGCAACATTTCCCAACTCCTTCTGCTTGCTTCTCATTCTGATTATCTTGCAGATATTAGAAAAAATGTAGGCAGTGGACTCTAAAGTTCCATTTTTTTTCTCTAACATCTAGCAAGGTGTCACAAGCTTCTCTAACAACAGAGTATTTGAGTGAGATGCAAAATGCAACTTAACTTCAGCAGTCTTTTTTTTCATTCTCTTGCCTACTGAAACTCATATTAAAAATCACATTAATCTCACTGGTCTGTTGGTTTGAAAATAAGCTGAGCTATCACATTACTGTATCAGCTATATTCAGTACTTCCACAAACATTCTGCAATTGATACTTCTGTAAATAATTAATTTTATTTCCAAAGATCCTTTTTATCTTTAAAGTACTTTTTTTTTTTTTAGACCAAATAGACTTGTTTAACGAGACGAGTCTTAGGATTTAAAGATTTAATAGAGAAAAAGCTTGTAAAATTTAAAGGACTTGCAAGGTTTAAAAGAGTTTCATTTATTTATTCATAACTAATCTTCAGTTGTGCTAGTAGCAGTCAGGACATTCAGCTATGAAGCCTGTATGTCAGTGTTACCTGCACTATCTAAAAATGCATTTCACCTTGTCTCCTTCAGCTCTCTGATGCAATGTTTTCGTCAATGGCACGGAAGACCCCCATCTACAACAATGACCACATTGTGGCTGCCCTGAGGCTGAGCATGGAGATTGCAGAATAATCTCTCTGTTTGTGTGTGTCAGTGTGGGGGCTCTCACAATCAGACCCTTTGAGCTAGTGGAGAGCAGGGAATATGCTCTCTAGGTATTGCCTGCTGGCAATGATGACCTCTAGGGACACGACCCAGACCTCTCCTCCATGCTGGCAATCACATCACTTCAGTGCTGTCCTGATACAACAGAGACAGTGCACTATATGGCTTCAATGTATCTGTCAAAATCTGAAAGGGACTCTATTTTGTCTTCATTGTCCTAACAAAGCTGTTCCCAAAGGGCAGCAGGGATTCCCAAATAATTAACACTAACAAGAGTATGTTGTTATCTCTTATTTTTTTTTTTTTCCCAAGTAAATTGGAAGAGAATTCTTTTCTCATACATTGAGAGGCAGCAAAACACGCTGGTTTGGAATTCTTAAGACTTAAGGATCAGCAATCATGGCAGAATATGATAGATGCAAATCACAGTGGCTATGGACAAAATAAAAAACACTAGACATGGCCTGCAGCAGGCAAAAGTTATGTCTGTGAGTAGCCACATCTTAAACATATTTTGTTATTAGAGTTGACAAATGCTCTGTTCTGTTGGTGCTTGCCTAAGTCCAATTAATTTTATATGCAACACATCCACACATCTAAGGAGGACCAAGTATTTCCAGGAAGAAACATAGGCACATGGAGCAAGCACTGTACCAGAGGAAACTCCATTCTTCCAGGAAATGTTTGATCTATTTTGCATGTACAGTATAAATGCTTCGTGCCTGAGCACTGAACCCAGGGAATCTGATAGTTCACTGTACGTACACCCCATGCTGATCAAGCCCTTCAGGAGCATTGGGCTCACTGCTTGTGCACTGTTTATCTACTCATTCTGAGCAGACGTCTCAGAAAAGTTCTAGTTGTCTGGCAGACATCCAGAGATATTGCTGGATAGCTGAGCATCCCAAAATCCAGTGTAAAACCTTCAGATTCCACACAGACATAATTTAAAATCGAGATATATGATGACCCTGGACATACTACTGTAAGATTGCAGGTCCTTGGCATGAGTTCCTTGGTTAAGCTGTACAGAAAGCACAAGGCAGACACATTTCATTCTGCAGCTGAGTGCAGGCAGCTACCTAGGTTGTCACTTCAAGTAGCAAGCAAAAATGAAACAATCATATGAATGAGAAAGAAATAGGGGAGCACAATTGCATTAGATCCTGTCTAAATTCTGGGACTGCACCAGCACTGGTGCTCAAATGAAGATTAAATCATTCAACAAGCAAAGAAGCAAACCAAGCAAAATCCATAGGGAAGGTAAACAGGACAGTGTTACAGGAATTTTGGGACTAGAGCCACAAACAAGATTTTTTAAAGAGAAAGAAATATGGAAACACTCGTCAGACTTGAAGTAAGTACTGAAACATAAGGGGTCAAACTTGCTATAGTTCTCAGTACACCTTCTATTTTTGCCTCCATTTATGTCATATTTGTGGAAGAATATCTAATTATTTTTATTTTAGAGCCTTCTAAATAAGTTGTCCCTTCAAGTAACATACATATTATCATTAATGAGCTCATATTGTTTATAGAACTTTGTTTCTCTGAAGCACTTCAAGAGACAAATAGAGTCATTTTGGCTTAAGGAAGCATCATAAAGAAATGGACCATACTGTCTCCTGGAAGGCTTCTAATGCAATTACACATATCACAAATGCAAGCTCTTTAAGTCCTTGACATAAGCAAAAAAAGAGGGCATATACTTCCTGAGAGTGAACATGTAAACTAAATGGGAGCATGAAGTCATGCAATATGCTTTGAAGTTTTCTCTGTGCTTAGCTTTAAGTGAACTCCAGATGTTACTGTCTCCTGCCCTATAATCAATACACACTTTTAAGTAAATACTTTTTTTTGAAAGCTTCAAGACCAAAGCAAAAAAGCCATACTTATTTTCCTAAGACAATGTTTTCCTTAAATGTGTTTTAATGTATACAAGAGGCAATGACTGGGCTACAAAATATGAATGTTGACTCTCTGAAGAATTCATTTTTATCTTAGTCATAAATTTTAACAGTTACCCTGCGATCCACATAAAATAATTTTGAACATGATGCTTAAAAGTATTCTCGGCACTGGATTTAAATGATGTTGAAATGTACATTAATTTTTTGAAGCTGAGCAACACATTCAATATTTATTTTACTGAAAAAAAAAAAAAAAAACTTACGAGGGGAAGATTCTTTAAAATCTTTTGACTGAGTGGGGAGTAGCTTCACACTGTCGTTATTAAAATCCTGGATCAGATTCTCAGCTAGTTATAAACTGTTACAGCCTCACTGGCTTAATTTATCCCTTATGTTTAAATTCAGAACATCCTTCTTTGTGGTATTGCTAATTCTGAAGTTATTACAAATTACAAGAATTGCATGAAAAACATTACTTCTCACCATCTCAATTTTTCTCTGCAGTTCTGGATTGGCTGTCAGGAAATTCTGAACCCTCAGCTTGTATTTTCCATGGTGTATTGTACTTTGTGGCATATTGAATCAGGGAGAAGGAATGAAAAATCTGCTGGAAAATGTTGTAGCCACACAAAAACCAAGATGTGTGTATAATTCTATTTTTTGCCACTCAAGCACATTTGTAAAGATTGTATGAATTTGTAAAGGGTCCCACATTTGCTGAGTAGACTCTACTTTTGTTAGTGAGACTGCTTAATAACTCAGTGTAGTTATCGAGGTATCTCGAAGAACTATGTTCTTATTTTTACCAGAAGAAAAATGTTCACGTCATCTAATATAGAAAGGACAGAAAAATAGTTTTTCAGCAAGTTGTCCGTTGATTACTCTTAGGAATGTCAAGAAAAGTCTGTGACTTTATCCTGAATGACTCGAGCATCTCTACACTATCTTCCTTTCAGTCCATCTGCAACCATTCCCAAATTGTTCCCTTTCTCCTACCTCTTCAATTTCCCAGAAGGCAAATGTTGCTGTGTTGAGTGAGAGCCTCGAGTAGAAGTGAAGGCATTTCAGAAGGCTTTCTGCACAGAGTCATGAGAGAGACACCAGTGTCTCCATGAGGAGACACCAGTACAGCACAGTGGGACTACGAACACTGGGAAGGGATGAGGATTGCAGCTGATGGGTGTGTTTCTTCAATGGCATTTGGCAGTCATATTTCCTTATCAGAAACAGTCACACACCAGCCTCTCTTTTCAACCTGTTATAAATATTTACAAAAAGTTCAGGGCCAAAACATACTTCAAATTCTAAAAAAAAAATAAAAAATTATCAGAGCATCCCAAGCAGATAGGTCATATTAACAGAGGTAAACCAACCTTCTTGGCTTTGCTGAAGCGGAATTTTCCTTTTGAACCTTTAGGCCATAAAAAGCAAGCTACATTAAAACAGGGTTTGACTAATGTTTTTGAGGGAAATTGAACTAATTTCTTACTAATAAATTCATCTTCATTTCATTCATTTTAAAATTAGATAATAACGTATTATTTGGTAACTTCTCTCAGTCAGGACATTAGTAACTAGAAGCATAGCTACGTAAGCATAAAGACAAAGCTGATTTTTTTTAAAAAAGGTGCAGTTGACTCCATTTGGAAATTCATTTAGACAATTTTCATTTATAATATAAGCGCAGAAATGTGTTGGCAAGAAACTATTTTGTCAGATAAGCCTATGAAAGGCCTGTTCAGAGGATGGGAGATATAACCAAAACTGAAGACAGAACAAAGCTGAAGAGTAGAAGCTTAGAGTTGAAGGAGACAAAGCCAACAGCCAGGGTACACCAAGTAGAAGATCACAGATGTCCAAAGAACAGACATTTGCAGAGGACCAAAAGATAAAATTTACTTATATTCTCCAGTTTTCAACAGAGGAACAGAGAGCAAAACAAAAAAACTGCTATAAAGTTCCTATCAATTAATTATAAAAGACATTCTGTGAACTTAAAATGATTTCTATGTTCACTATAAGGTGATAGAAGGAACATTTTCATGGGGATTATCAAAGCAATACCTTAAACTTTGAGTGGCATTTTTCTAATTTGTGTTTGAATGTTTGTATTATCTGTCTATGAAAAAAAAGATCTTTCTATGTCAGGAGCCAACACATCAGTGATGCTTCCAAGCTGGACACCGGTGAGAGATGGAAATATTTGACTAAGTTACATTTCTTTGCAATGTCTATAAAAAGGCAGATATTAGAATAAGAAAAACCAGGCAACACCTATAGAGAGTAACCAGCAGATTCCTAGTTTCCTCAACTACATTTTTTTTTCTCTTGCTTATTTTATTTTAGAGACTTATCTGAACTATTTCATCCATAAACATTCTGAGAGAAGTTGCAACATGCCAGGTATTTCAAAGCTAGATATTCAAACACATTGCAGCTCTTGAAACTGTTGAAGCTAGAGACCACTAATATTTACAAAACATGATGCCATCATTTGCAGTTCCTCAGTGATATGAGTAATTCTGAAGTCTATAAGCAGCCTCACTGAAGCCAGACAAATGATTTTTGCGCATAAGTTTGAAAGTTAATGTCTTTTAATACTGACACTGAGAGAGTAAAACATAGCTCTTGGAAATCTCTGAGGAAATCTCAAAAGAAATCTCACTGGAGGAAAGTCTTCAACACAGAAGTTATATCTGGACAGTATTAGCTTCAACCATATTAACAAAGGTATAAAATGCCTTTTAGTGTTATCCTGGGAAGTACAAACACTGGATGGCCCAGAACTATGCCAGGAAGTACTACTTTTCATAAGCATAGTGTATTGCAGGAAGGTATTACTTTTGACTATTTTGAGTTACTGGTTTATTCTGGCTTTTTCTAAGCTGTTCCTGTAGCTCTCCTTTATATACTGAAAGGCTACTATCAGGTCACTTCACAGCCTTCTCTCCTCCAAGCTGAAGAGCCCCAGCTCTCTCAGCCTGTCCTCATAGGAGAGGTGTTCAATCCCATGAATCATTTTTGTGGCCCCACTCTGGATACACTCCAACAGGTCTGTGTCTCTTCTGTACTCAGGACCCCACACCTGTACACAGTACTCCAGGTGAGGCCTCAACAGTGCAGAGGGGCAGGATACCTCCCTTGACCTGATGACCACGCTTCTTTTGATGCAGTCTAGGATATGGTTGACTTTCTGGGCTGTGAGGGCACATAGCTGGCTCATGTCCAGCTTCCTGTCCACCAAGTCTTTTACAGAAGGGCTGCACTCAATCCTTTCATCCCTCAGTTTGTATTGGCAATAGGGGTTGCCTTGATGCAGGTGCAAGATCTTGCTTTTAGATTTGTCATGAACCTCATGACAATAATCTGAACCCGCTGCTCAAGCCTGTCTAGGTCCCTCTGGAGGGCATCCTATCTGTCTGGTGTGTCAACCACACCCTACAGCTTGGTGTCATCAGCAAACTTGCAGAGGGTGCACTTGACTCCACTGTTGATATTACTGATGAAGATATTAAAGAATATTAATTAGCCCCAGCACATGTAGAAGCCTTTCTTGTTCTTTCTGGTATCCCAAGCCAAGTTTAGTTCAAGCTTGGCCTTGGCTTTCCTGACCCCATTCTTACACAGCCTAGCAGCTTCCTAATACTCTTCCCTGGTACCTGTCACTTTTTCCACTGCCTGTGCATTGTCTTCTTGCTCTTCAGTTTGACCAGCAGGTCCCAGTTCAGCCATGCTGGTCTCTAGCCTTCCTTTTCTGATTTGCTACACCTGGGGATGGAGAGCTCTTGTGCACTGAAGAAAGAGTCCTTAAAGATATACCAGCTCTGATACAAGAGGCAGTTTGTGATTTTAAAGTCAGGTACATTGTGAGTAATAGAATGCTAATCTCTAACTCCTGCAGAGCATAGCTGAAGTTTGTTGCTGAGCTTTGTCAACCCCGCGCATATTTTTTTGACTGGATAGCCTCTAAAAAGCAATTAGTATTGCTATGCAAACACAGTAAATCATGTCTGAAAGCTCACATGCTCATGTCAAATGGGTACAACTAAGCTGTTTCTGTGCCCTTTGTCATGGTGAATACATACACCTCTTCCCACTTCTGCCTAGATAAAAGCCATTATCTATGCTAGGGGATGAAGATTCACAGGGCATTCATCCATTTTTTAATGATCATGTTAGATCTTTCACTACACAGGCACCTTATGAATATCGTGAAGCTGTAATATTATCCTTTCCATGAGGACATCAAATTACTTATCCATGCTTTTGATAAAGTGCATCTTGACTGAACTGTTGCAGCTCACTAACTCTGGCAGATTTCCAGTCAAGGGCTATATTTACATCAGTTACAATTGATTCAAAATGCTTCCACAAGATTTTTAACAGACATCTTCACATGTTTAATCAAAAACAGAGTCACTAGATAGCTTTGCAGTAAAACAAAGGAATAATCATGATTAAATCTCTAGTTCTTTGGTTACAGTTGCTATCCTATGTTGGTATTCAGCCACTGCTTGGTCTAGTGTTTTTTCTGTCCCTCCAGGCACAGGTTATGAATTCAAAAAGGACCAAGAGGGACAGTCACCTAACTCAGTTTCAGAAGCAATTGAAGAGTTTAAGGCACAAGCTCTATTCAGCTACAGGGAGGGTAAATGCTCCTGAATGCAAACTTGGTTTTGAAGGTGATACTGAGGCTTTTAAGTCACAGAGACATTTGAAAATTTTGCTTCAATTTTGTTACATGCTATTACACTCATTGTCTTTTTCTGCAGACATTAAGCTTGCCCAGCTTCCTGGAATTTTGACCACCTAAATTCAAGCGTTATCTTTTAAATTTGGCTGTGATTGAACCAGCTGTTATTTATTCTTTTGTTTGGCACGAGTTTCTGCAAGATTGCCATGAAGTCAGTCTGTTTGTATTGTAATGTACTGTTAATCTCTTTTTCCTTTATGAAATACACACAATACCCTAAGGGAAAGATCATTATGCATCATTTCATACATACATATATATATGAATACACAGCAAAGATTCAAACAAAGGGAAGGAATATTTTGGTAATCTAGAAGAAGATGAATCCTTTCTGAAAAATCCATTTAACATATGTAACGGAACGTTTCCTAAGTCATGAACCAAGAGATCATCATTAATTTGTTGCTAAACGGAAGATTAAGTTGAGATAAAAATGGAATAGACTTTATTCAAAGTCTATTTGTGTAGGAGAAAGATGTATCAAATTAAGAAGCTGCCACATCACTGTGATCACTTATGCATAGTTCACCACCAAAAGTTTTCCAAAACAATGCATTTTAAAAGGCTTTCTCCTAAAGAGTAATTAAAACTTGAAGAAATTTTGATAACCTTTTGTTCATCTTTATCAAAATTTGGTGATTTTCTTGAAACAGCATTAACAGTAGATAAATTCTAGCTATTTAGAAACATCTGCATTTCTATGTCTCAGAAATGTTAAGAAATAGGAATCACTTTTGAAGTGCATTGCAAACCCTTCCTTGAAAAACCCTAGTGTTTAGGAATGCGTTATGTTTTCATTGCATGGACCGGATCACCTTCATTGGGACCAATCAGGAGAAAAACCAGCAATTAAGACCCCTCAGAATTCTATTAATATGAAAAAGAAGTTGCAAAAATCACAGAAGGTAGTTTGGGCAGTGCCACTGATGCCAGTAAGCTCTATCATCCTGACTGAACTCTGTTGGGTCCTGTAATTACACATTATTTGCTGAAGAAAAATCTCTTAGTGCTAGAATTTTAACTGTCCAGTAAAAATTTCAGAATGAACCCAGTGATCTAATTCTTTTATTCTAAATATTCTAAATCAATAACTTAGCTACTGTAACTCAGATCACCTGGGACAATAGCTGCCTGGATTTCCTTTCAGTGAAACTTTGTGTGTGACAAGGAAGTACTTGTTCTTTTCTTCTGATCAAAATCAACTAAAATCTATTCTGTACTCATCATATTGAATCATGATCATTATACTGTGCTGCTCTGCAGCATCTCATGCCACTCGAGAATTCCCTTTGATACCGAGTATATGTCTTATGATGCTTCTACAGAGGATACAACAGGGAAAGAAATCCTTGAAAAGTTTTCCCCAAGGCAAGGAGAATTATTTCAGTCAGAGGTCATGACCCTGGCTCATCACATTTTACTGCAGGGAGACTTTGGAACTGGAAACATTGTGTTGGCCATTTCAGTGTTGGCTAACTCTAAGGGAACAGGAGTTGCTTAAATGCAATCCCTCTAACACTCCTTATCTTTACTCTGGAGATGTGGAGATGTAAACACCACACTGAACAGCTGGCAGGAGAGAAAATCCCTGGAATTCCTACATGTGGGATGAGAAATCCTGCCCGAATGCTGGACTGATGGCCTATTGTCTGTGTTTTCATTTATGCAGGCTCCATAAATAAACTTCCAGTTTGATTAAAACAATATGGACATGTCCTTGTTTTCAGCTCCCTTGATTTTTTTCCAGTTTTCATGACAGTTTTCAATTGTTTTAACTACTGCTCACCACCAGACCTTGTTTCACTGTACCAGACAGAAGCACCTTCAAATGGAAAGCATCCATTAGAAAAAGCCAACAAATCCCTGCCTGCTAGCTGTACAGAACCAAGACAGATTTGAGCACAACTTGAAAAATGGGGGTTTAGATAAAGTATTTGTGACTGTAGAAACACTTTAGCTCATTTAGCTATGTAATCTATATGAGTGTATCACTTAAACTGTCAGACCTCATTTTCCTGCCACTGAATGATATACCACGAAAGCCAGGTTTCTATAATCCTCTACTTGTGTGCAAGTTAAATTACAGACACAACACTGAATTGAAACACACAGCAATATCACAAACATCTGTATGACATTCAAAAGATAAAGGCTAAAACAGAGCAAATTTTTGAATGCCAGGCCAAATGAAAGCAAAAAAGGGGGAAAAATGTGATTAATTTGATTTGAAGTAAAGGTTTTTCTCCCTCTGGAAATTATTCCATTGACATACATTTTAAAACAGCATAAACAGTAAGGAAAAAGTTGTACTACAACAGAGTATAATAATCCAGAAACACACTTTGTCAGTAAAATCTTAAACAGGGGTGTATTATTAGGTTTTTGTTATTTTCATGCTATTTCAACTTGAACAACAAAAAAAAACAACAATGTCCTATGCCTATCTTGCAGTCTCTTTCACTTGCACTTTGTCTAGTTGTTTTTCTGCAGTGGATCTTTTTTTTTGTCCCCCCTTTCCTGCCTGGAAAAGCTGGAAAATTCCATTAGTGATAACTCTGTCAGCTTACTCCCTCTCCTGTCACTCCTTATTTAAGAAAACAAGAGGGAGGGAACAGGGTCTGTGAGGCTAAGTTATTGATTTAGTAAATTCTGCAAATCTTACCTCGCAGCAGAACAAATCCTTGGTGCTATCCTTAAGGGAGCAGGGCAGAGTTCTTCTGAAACTCAACTTCTTCATGCTCCTAGCGGCAGTAAGTTCTTTCTCAGCCTATGATCACAAAGTTGCTTATTCTGGGAGCTATCTGACAGCCTGTGATAGGATATTCTGCCTCTAGTCATACAAGGGCTATGAGAACAAAGAGCGGTGGAGCTTCTGGCCCTTGTGGGAAATGGACTGACACTGCTCCATCACTATTTAAAGAGTAGATGCCTTCAGGATAAATCCTCTTAGTGTGTTTTCCTGTTTGTGTCAGAACTTAAGCCTTTTATCCATTTCCTAAGAGGAGAAATAAAAAAGCAATCAGTGTTAGCTGCACTGTAATTCAGGAGAGTCTGTGTGGGGTGGCACAGAAAAACACAGAGCCAATTTATGTGTTTTCTGCTAAAGGGATGTAAGACATGGCCATTAACGTAACTCCAAAATTGTAAATGACCAGATGAAAATTAACGAGGAGCTCTCTCCAGTGCACAGTGCCAGCTAAGAAAGAGAAGCAAGCCAGAGTACAGCTATTAAGATCAAACATTTATGTGGAAGCCTTTCTTGCTTTTTTTTCTTTTTTTTTTTTTTTTTTTTTTTTTTTTACAGTGGGAGGTGCAGATGAATGCTGTCAAAAGTAAGCCCCACGTTTTGCATAGACTGGCCCACAATTGTTTGTTTGCCATGTTAGGTAAGTTCTTGAAATTCAGGGATGACAGAAGTTGCAAGCTGGGGATGGCCCATGTGCTGACTGTTTCTTACCACTGGAGGTTACTGCAGTAACAAGAGGCCCAAGAAACATGAAAATCATTTGAGATGGTCCAACTAAATTCCCTCCACCAAGCTTACTTATCCACTGAAATACTTAAACTGATCTCTCAAAAGGAAATCTGGCTTTATGGTTATAAGCTTTCTGTTATTCTTCACTTCCTCTAAATATATAGCTAAAGATCTTCAGCAGAAAAAATGGGACTATTAGCTGCCTGGCATCTAATATTGCTTTGTTGGAAACAGCAGTGTGATGCTTGTCCAATCCTCCCAGCTAAACACATCTACAGTGTCACCTCCCACAGGCATTGCATCAGAAGCTGAATATTCACAAGAGTGCCTCTCCTTCCTTCAAGGATGTCTTTTCCCTCTTTTTAAAAGTAATTCATTGCTCCTTCAGTTACTCTCTTTAAACTGCTACTGTGGAGGAAATTAAAGTCATTTTATACTTAATTCTAAGCATTGTATAAACAGATACATATAGTTTAAATAAGTAGAAATTAAAAATATATAAACATAAATAGAGGATTACCTTTTCCCAAAGTTGCTCTCTAATGAGATTTACAAAAGCCTTGTTAACAGTGCCCTGTGTTTTCCTAGAAATTAAGGTGAGATTTGGTTGCATGTGGTAAATGTGAAAGCAATCCAAATCCATAGCAGCTTGCTGCCTGTGTGGTGCAGAAAAATGCAGGCCAGGAGGGAGGGGAAGAAGCAAGACCAGGTCACCTGCAGCAATACGCATTAAGCTTATCCTCTCTCAGGCTGCTGTCAGCAATTAAAACTCTTCCTGTGTCACAGTAAGCACCAGGTCATCTCATCCAACACTAGATACTGAGCTGGGATGTGTGGGTTAAGGCACTACGAGCCATAGGTTCCTAGCAGCAGCCAGTGGAAAAGAAACCACCTCCAAAGAGAAATTCAGCTCAGCTGTGGATATCTGCCTTGCTGTCCATAAGAGGAGAGGACAGTGAGGTTCTCACAAAGAACTGTTAAAATCTGGAGGTGGTTAATTGCTCACTGGGCATTCTGTATACTTGAAAGCAAGGGAACAGTGAGCATCTCTCTGCCATGCCCCTCCATTTAACATACCTCCAAAATACATTGTTTTACTGAACTACAATTTAAATAAATCTTTAAGTTAAAAGTCTTGCCATTAACAATTTAAATATGCTTTAAAATATTTTATTTATTTATTTTTTTCTGACTGTTTCTGGATCAGCACAGGGGTGAGTTCTAATCACAGCTGTAAATGAAAAATAAACAGTGGTGAACTCATATACACAGGTGTTCTACTGAAGCTGGCAGGGATCTGAATTACACAAAGTTCTGCCTGCACTGGTATCTTAATTCATAAAAACATTAAGGTTGGAAAAGAACTCTAAGTTCATTTAGTCCAACCATCCACCTGCCACTAATATTGTGCACTAAACCATGTCCTCAAGTACCACATCTATACGTTTTGATTTGACTCTGTTTCATGATCAGTTAAGAATTAGCTCTGCGCTATTCGTTGTACATACGGATAAAAGGATGAAATATTTCAGCAAACATACTGAATGTCATACAACTGACAGTTCTTGATGTGGCTTCATTCTATTCTTTATTCAAAAATTAAATGCTAAGAAATAAAATAGACCTCCTGTTGACTCCATTTTATGACTGCAGAAATATATAGGTTGTCCTTACAATGAGACAAATGCCTAACCTCATTGCTACATCTGGATGTAAAAGCCAGTCCAAAGCTATTAAAAGTGTCAGGGTTTTGGCCAAATGAGTAATTGAAAAAAATCTTCATCTAAAGTTCATCTGAAACAAAGCCATTTTCTTCTCACGTAGAAATTCAGAAGAACAATAAACAGTTTGATCTCAATGATTTTGACTTTGTTTTACTTCTCTGTTCAAAATTAAATCTACATAAATTAGAAACAAAACAGTTCATTTAGAAGATGTTGCAATGGTATGTTTCAGCTTTTTCTGATTTTGGCTTCTTTTTTTCTTGGCTTAAAAAATGCTCTGTAGGTTATTCTGATCAACCCAACCCAAACTTCTTTCTCTCTGAGAAAAAATATTCCTTTCTTTTTTTGATCCTGCTTCTAAATACAGTCTTCTGTTTTAACAGGTCACTGCTGCTGGGGAATTGCTTTGAGGACTTGTCTAACTGATGTCATATGGCAAGCATGAAAATAAAACTACAAGAAAGGAACTGGAAGAAATATTGTTGGATTAATTATTCTACAGAAATTAAACTGGCATGATCCTAATCGTGTAGTGGTTTCCTCTGAAACATGACTTCTATTTCCAGGGTCTCTACATATTGATCTATTCCAGCTGCTAGTGTGCAAAAATCAGAGGCTCTTCTCCAGGCTTTTACATTAACACTGAGCTGCATTAAATACACATGCTCCAAATCTGGCTTGTTTTTCATGATAGAAGAATGGCAATGTCCTAAGACTTAATAAGTGATGTATTTTAAAGCAGCAATTCAGATAGGAAGAAGATATTCATGGCCTGGCAGTCCAGACTTGACCTCAGCTCTTTAGAGGCCATGAAAGATTAAAGGATCTTGGAGGAGATCTCTGAAGATCTGCTTCTGTCTGGACTTTGACAGGGGATCTGTAAAATCTCTTACCTGTAACCGTGATCGATTAAGATTTAATTGTGATCTTAGCTGTGACTAGGAGGACGTTAATTTATGGAGTAGGGATTTTTCAAAAGAAACTATTTAATCTCAAGACCATTTAAACGTAAAATCAGCCATGCAAGAGAAGAGGGTTTACAGAGCATGACAGAAGAAAGATTGTAAAATGCACAATGCTGATACACGAAAGCTGTGGAACAGAAAAATCCTCCCAGTGCCTGTAGGAAAGAAGAGTTTTGTTTTGCAGCGTGCCTGCACTGCTGGCACTGAGCTGATTTTCAGAAATTAGCTGACATGGCACTCTTTATCTACACTAAAGCTTAGTGTCGGCTGTGAAGGTCACCTTGACAAATGAACTTGCCCAGTGGAAAAAACCTCCTCCATGAGTAAATTAACAGGAAGATCCTGAGCTTGTTTTCCAGTGCCTGCTGCAAAAGCCACAAGCCAGGGCCATATGTATACTGGAAACAGTATGTGGAGCCATGTGATTGGGGAGTAATTTTTTGTGATGAATTTACAAACATTGGATTTTTTTCAAGTGAGTCTCTGATTTTGCACCTTAATTTTCAGCCAGCTAGTGATGTCCTTCTGTCCTACGAGAAAAGCCTCTTTCTGCTTTCATTACTGAATCATAGAGAGGATGCTATTTTTCCTAAACCCAAGGATTTACAATACACTTCCCAAAAGAAGTGACTTATTGTCCTTTAGCCATTGTTTCTTTCAAAGCTGAAGAATTCCGTTGGAAGTGACCTTCGAAGAACAGTTGAACTGAGTCCAACTGCAAGACTCCTTCAGAGCTAACCAAAACATCGGGCATCAACTACCTTTCAAGGAAGCCTGTTCCAGCACTTAATGATCACCACAGTGAAGATATTTTTCCCAGTGCCCAGTCTGACCCTCCCCTGGTGCACCTTTGTGCTATTTCTGCATATCAAAAACAGAACAAAAAGGACCAGAAGTGAAAGAGTAAAAGGACAACAGTCTGGTGAAAGAGTCACTAAATTACTGAGTGAGGGGGAAATGATGAGTAAGAAGCCGTAACAGTCACATGGCAAGAAGATAAGGAAAATCATTGCTTAATAGTATACCTGAATTGCAATATATTGTTACTGGGAAGGAAGGATCTAAGCTGATAGTCTGCAAAACTGCCATTGCTCATCAGGACCAGTCTTTGGCTTTTGCTCCTTCTGCAGCCACAGCATCACTGTGTTCCACCTTTAACCAAGGTTGACCATGAAGAGGCTTTTCCAGATACAGTTTGAATTGGGCAGTGATGTTCTGACCCTTAAAAGTCATATCTTTCATTGATCCTTCCCATCTTTACTTTTTGTCACCCCAAACAATCTTTCCAAGCTGATCTTTCTGTCACTTCTGCTGTTGCTCCATGGCTTTGGCACGTAAGGAAATGTCAGAGGTAGGGTTCCTGCAGTCTAAAATGATTGCCAGCATCTCTTGGCCAAAAAAAGAATATTCATAACATATGATATGGGCTAAGGGTTCAAAGAGTGTTATAAAGGGTATGGAAAACTAGAATTCATGACATCAAGGGCTGAAGGATTACTACAGTTTGAAGAGAAACAGAGGGACTTTGTCTAAAGCCAAACAAAGCCAAGCAATGGATAAAAGTTCTAGCTTACCATTGCCAAATATAAGACATTTGTTCTCCCTTCAATCTTTAGATGTTAACCAAGCACTGCTAAACTAACTACATTTAAACCACTGTAATATATTTGGGATATTTTTATGTTAACAGATGTTCTTCACTAATGTGACTTTAAAAGTAACTGTAACTGCCAAATTACTATTTGGCCAGTTACCATCATTTTAAGAACTGAGATGAGTTTCTTGTGAGCATCTAACAGTCCATCAACTAGTTCACATCTTTGTGGAAGTGAGGATTTAATTTAAATAAAATGTCTTACTAGTTTCACCCATTAGGAAATGCTAATTTAATCAGCACTTTTATTGCATTTTACTTGAAGGAGACTGTAAATCAAGATATGTGTTCCAGTAAAAGGGCTTTGAAAAAATCCTTAACTAAACAGTCTGAAAATTCTGCTGGATACTAATAGAAAAAAATTTGTTTTACTTTGTATACATTATTATGGCTCTGAAAAAGTTCAATCAATAGCAAATGTTCAATCTCCAAAGTTCATTTCTTCAAACAGAAACATACACAAGGCAAAGCCATATCTAATTACCATGTATAACATAAATATTGAGTTACTCTAAGGTTTTATTAAGTATTTGACAAAAAAAGCAAACTAGGCTTGGCAGTCAGGCAGAATTTGAGAGTCCAGTCTTGTACAATACATCAAAAAAGAGAGCAGAAGAAAATAAAATTTAATTAGCGAGTGTAATGAAGGAATCATTGTTAATCATTCTTCACTGAGAACCATCACAGCCATTTCAACATAATGAATAAAATAGAAGAGACTAAAAAACATTAGTATGAAATAAAAAACAATACATGAAAAGGAGCCACTCAAAATTCAACATACTACTATTGTTTACCATTGTCGCAATTCAATGACATTAAGAGTGACAGGAGACACAGATCTCCCTCACTTGATTTCAGTCTGGAGACCTAACAGATCTATGAGGGACAGGACTTGAAACACCCAGCATAGCCTGGTTTCAATAGCAGTGCTCACACCAATTATACACAGAGACAACAATTCTATCATAGATTCATAGAATCAGTAAGGTTGGAAAAGACCGCTAAGATCATACAGTCCTGCCATCAACCCATGATCACATTAAACCACTGACCCATGTCCTTCAGTCCCACATCTACCCCTTTCCTGAACACCTCCAGGATCAATGACTCCAACTCCCTGGGCAGTCTATTCCAGTGCCTCACCAATCTTTCTGAGAAGACATTTTTTCTAATACCCAACCTGAACCTTCCCATGCACAACCTAAGGCCATTATATCTCATTCTAAAATTGCAGTGCACAGCACAGCCTATACAGGTCTGCAGTCACCTGCCACACTTGCTTAAATGCAGCTGAAAAGCCCAAGGTCCATGTAATCAATATCACCGCCCAAGTGCCGGTGGTTGCCCCTGCTGGGCTTTCTTGCAATAGAAATGCTAATTGTGACTTACAGAAAATGTTGGATCTGAGCAAAAGATTTGATTTGAGGATCTCAGGATGTCTAAAATTTAGGGCCATGTTGTGGTAGGGCTGATATTCTAGTGTGCTGGCTCAATTCCAAGGTACGTAGAGACTTGTTCGTATAAGTCATAAAATTTTTACTGCTTACACCACCTCTGCTCATGGCATTTGTTTCATTTCTCTGTGCAGTGAAAATACTGTTATTGTTGTTGTTGTTATCATGCCCTGGAGATCTGAGGAAAAAGCCTCCTGAATGCTGTTGCTTTGTACAGCCACAATGAAAAGAGCTGTTTACCGTAAGTACAATGTGCTGTGTTCTCTGGCCATGTCAGGCATAAAATTTTGTGCCCCTAAGACAGCAGCATTTCAGAGATGGAATTCTTTCTCACTGCATAAACTCAGAAATTTAGTGATATAAGAACAACTCACAGAATCACAGAATCACAGAATTGTAGGGGTTGGAAGGGACCTCCAGAGATCATCGAGTCCAACCCCCCTGCCAAAGCAGGTTCCCTACAGTAGGTCGCACAGGTAGGCATCCAGGCAGGTCTTGAACATCTCCAGAGAAGGAGACTCCACCACCTGGGCATGCCTGTTCCTCCACCTGCCCATCCCTGGGCAGCCTGTTCCAGTGCTCCGTCACCTCACTGTAAAGAAGTTCTTGCGCATGTTTGTGCGGAACTTCCTATGCTGCAGTTTCCAGCCATTTCCCCTTGTTCTGTCTCCACTCACCACTGAAAACAGTCTGGCCTCACAATTCTGCCCCCCACACCTTAAAGCTCTTATATATAACAATAATAACAACAAAAAGCCAGTGCTTTCTCATATTCAAGTACGTGGCAATTTTAAAGCTGTTATCTCATGTCCTGCTAGGCATAAAACTAGTGCTCTGATCCAGTCAGAATTATTTCTAGCGCTATAGGCTATGGATGTATGTGGGGATATCTAAGCCTTTAATTTAATCAACGATTGAAGACTGTGATTTGTCTTTCCCAGGCCCTAGGCCAATTTTATAACTGGAGAAAAGAGGTGAATATTTCCTTCATTTGTATTTTTATTTCTGGCAGGCTGCATACAAAATCTAGCTGGTAACATTTTGTTGTGAGGGACGTGGAGAGTGAGCAGAGATGAGTAACACATGCACACATACATGTATAGACGCAAATGAGTACGAAGCGTGGAGAGACCATACTGTGGAAAATGATGTTATTAAAGCACCAAGTATTGATTTCTAAAGCACTACATAATGATCTTCTCCTAGGGAAACCGAGGAAACTTAACCCTAAAACAAAAGACTTGAGCAAGTTGCCGTGGCAGCAAGAAATGTATCTGCTTGCTTTGTCATCCCTAATTATAATTTTAAAGCAAGCTACACATCTGGCTCTACAGTTTGAGAATTTGCTTAGTAATAGTAACTTATAACTATTCTTCATGATGATTCAGTGTTACTGGAAAGAAAAGGAGGGTGAGTGCCTGAAGTGCTTGCTGTGGTGACAGCTGGGTTGTAGTTATGGAACTGAAGTATTTCATGCAGGGTACTCTGTTAGGCACGTCACAGAGCCTACTGCTCTAAAGGTTTCCTTTGATTTGATTTAACAGCCAATTGCCCCTGTGGAATATATGATGACAACGCCTAAGGATTTATTACAGTCTCCATTCTCCTTTGCAGCTGAAGTTGTCATTTTTCACAGACTGAGTGAAAGGAGTTTTGAATAACTCCAGGTAGGACAATTGTTCAGTATAAAATATTGTCCTCGGTGGGGTCTATATTGGAGTTTCTTGAATGGAAAACCTTTGGTCTAACCCTGCCTGGAGATGACTGCTAAGCTTAAAAAAGCAAAAAAGCGGGGGATAGGATGGAAGGAAAATGGAAGTCAGAAGCTAGGCCCCAAAGATGAAGAGGGACTTTTAAGAAAGCAGAAAAACTAAGCAAGGGGTGATTCCTAGAGTGCTTGGCACTCTGTCCACTATCCTGTGAAGCACTTAACTTTATGTATGCTCTGGAGTATGCCACAGGGAATAGCCTGAGCGCTACATACCCTGCAGGATCAACCTACAAAAGAGGAGCAGACATAAAGCAGATGGCATTGTTAGCTTCACTGTGTTAATAAGCTGCTTAGTTTGCATTTTAATCTCTTTATCTTATTTTCACCTTCCTTGTTTTTCCCTTTTAATATAATGATCCATACATACACTAAGAGAGCAGGGCAATGTACCAGCCATTCTCCATGTCCCCTTTTCATGAGCATGGAGTGAAAGCAGGCACTGGGAAAATGGATGCTTTTTTGTCACACAGATCTGGCTTCATCAGCAGTGCTTGGACAAGGACCATCAGGAGTACAGAATGGCTGATGAAGGGAGAAAAACACTGACTGTGTCATCTAGTGAGTTCCCCAAGTACATGAAGCTTGTGTATAGTGCGTGTACCACCACCTCTGAGAGCACTGGTGTCTGTGGCAGAGTTTATTGTGATGCCTTGTGGCTTTTCTGGGGGATGTGGAGGTAGGGAGACAGAGAGGGGAGAAAAGGAGACAGCTGTGTGCCAGTTCATAAACTGGAGTAAGACTGCTGCACCCAACTGCCAGAAGGCAGTGAGAAGAAAGGTAAATACTAGCTGCTATTCCCTCTCCTCTCCTCTCCTCTCCTCTCCTCTCCTCTCCTCTCCTCTCC
>NW_024962263.1:42578802-42617728 GCF_019238085.1 Lagopus leucura
CTCTCCTCTCCTCTCCTCTCCTCTCCTCTCCTCTCCTCTCCTCTCCTTCTTCTTTTCCCAAGCTCCTGGCGTTCTACTTTTTCCTTTCCAGCACAATGACAGCTATCTGCAGAACTTCCTCAGACATGAATTTGTGCAGTGGCCAGCTTTTATGTGGATGTTTTTGAAATTGAGTGTTGCCCAACTGGATGCAGCCTTTGCTGGAGCTGGAGCCACTCTTCCACAGGCAGCCAGCACGTGACATGCTCTGCTTCTGCACTGCCAACACTAGCAAGACACGGTCATTCAAGCTCAAGACTCAGCTCTGGAGACTGATCACAGCCAGTTGGCCAGCTGCCAGTCAGGTTTGGAGTATTTCTTTTGCACAGGCTTGCAGACATCACTTCTGCTGGAGCTGTGGACATGTGTGGGCTGAAGAGTGAGATTCCTGAGGAAACTTCAGTGAACATTTTAGCATTCAGGCAACTGGAAAAGGAGCTGGCAGAGGCTGTATGGACTTTGTTTTCATGGCTGTATTAATCTTTTCCCTGTCTTGGAGAGAAATCCTAAATGAACTTAGCACATGTTCTCAAACAGCTTTCTTTCTCCAAGTAGTTTGTACTGCAGATTCAGCAATTATGCCAGTGAAAAGCTAATATAAATCAAACATATTTTGAAGATGGCGTAACATACTCATTTGAGTGAAGATGCCTGATGCTGTGTTATTACTTAAGTTAAGAGTGATTACTGAGGCCTAGAACGTCTGAGATATGTGGATGAAATTTTTTTCCTGTCTCAAAAGGTTGTGGTGGAGACATAAAGAAAGCATTAATGCATCCCTTTTTCCATACTCATGTATCACCCCCAGAAATTATTTCCTTGGTAGTAATTATGGTGTTATTTTGGTCCAGAGGAAAGATTTTCAGATGCACCTAATTGTAAGAACTTTGAGAAATAATAATATTGTTACTACAAGAAAAGCTCCTGTGTGTCATCTGAGCCACTTTAGCTATCAGGTATAAGTTCAGACCACAGCAAATGTGACATTATTCAAAATTATTCTTCCATGAGAGGGGTAAAAGGTTAGTTAAAATATTTTTTTTATTTGCTCCGTCTTAAGAGCAGGTCTCTGGATGGTTACAAACTCTCACATAGATAAGTATCAGTTTATTAAATCACCATAACTTGCTTGTATTTCTGAGTCCTAATAGATGAAGTAGTTCGGAGGTATCTGAGCACCAGATAGCATCTGTTGCATTGCAGGGAATTTGGCAACATATGTTTTATCAAATAACGAACAAGTAGAAACTAAACCATTTTCTATTCATGATTTGCTTATTTCTCTAAAGTTTTCTCTAGAAAACACTAACATAAATGTAGTTATCATAGCTCCAGGAGGTTTACAAGTCTGTAGGCAGCTATTTTGTTTGTTTTTTTGCTACACTTTTATGTCTGTCATAGGCTGAGCTACAGTTCTTAGGACAGCCAGAGGAAGTTTTCTGGTCTCGATGTAACATTTTGATGCAGTGATCTGGACTGGGAGATGGATCAGAAGGATCCCAGGTCACTCCCAAGGTCATATCCACAGTCAAGCTTACGTGTCATTTGGGTCTGTCCTTCATGAACTACATGACTGATTCCCCCAGTTGTCCATCCATTACAAAGGGACAATTCTGCCTCATATACTAAAGAATATGAATAAAGAATATATGAAATGGACTCAGCAAACACTACAGGAAACGGGATGAATGCCACTAAGAATAAGCTCATGAGAAAGTTTATATCCAATGAAAACAAAACAACAGCTACTAAATGGAGTCACAAATTTGCTCATTATTTTTCTTCTATTAGGGTTAAAGAGAGCTCATCCATCAAAAGGTGTTCAAAGTGTTCCTTCCTTGTCAGAAGGCTTTCTACAGTATAGGTACAAGTGTGCAAGTAAGGAATTTGCTCCAAAGATACTATCTGATTGACTTCTTGATGCAAAATAAACTGATTTCATTTTTGTTAGACAAACATTGTAGCATGAGGTTGCAGCTAACCAAGAAGCTGCTTTCTTATCATAATTTCCAGTGAAGCAGGACTTTCCTATTTACATACTGTATAGGATAATAGTAAGAACTCAAACACAGTGTAAGAAATTACTCAATCTTAGGCATTTAAAGAATTACATAAAAGAAGTTTACATGATTAACTTTAAAAAAAAATAATTCCCATCAAATCCAGCATATTGAAAATTTATATTCTTAATGCTTTCTTTGTTGAAATGCCTGGTGACGTCAATGTGTTTTCAGTACATGGTTAGTCTTCTGAGTAACTGCTCTGATTTTCAGTAATCAGATTTTCCATATAATAAATAATAACCAATAATAAAACTTTTCAACAGCTTTGTTTCCAATAACTGTATGATCAAATCAGTATTTTAAGTAAAGAACCACATCAAATCAACATGTTGAGTTTTTGTTTAAAATGTTCTTCAGTGAAAGAAATTTTCATGATCTTCCATCCATTTTCAGCATGTTTCTTTATCCATTACTTCATTGCTTGGTAATGGCAGATTGTACTCACCAAGATCTTTTCCTATGATGTCAAACATGGCTCTATTTCAGAGATTTATTAATCAAATTTTTGTTGATAACAGAAATGCACAACATAAAATTTATTCTCACAGCAGAAGCACTAAAATGAATGCATGGTTGGCATAAAAGTAGATTTTAGATGTTTTTAGTCTGACTCATGCATTTGTTATTTTATTAACTAGTAGTCACTATATCCTTCATTTTAAAGTTTTCAGTTCTTTTTGATTCTTCCAGTGATTAGAGGATTCCTTGGTTAAGTTGCTGATTTGCTGTGCTAATTCTTCTTTTCATAAAGTACAGAGTTCAAAATTATAAATAGGAGGATATAAATCTCTACCAATCTTCTCAACTTAGCCCCTAAAAATCAGATTTCTGTCCATTTAAATAGATAATTATGGTCAGAATCAATTCAGTGAATCATCACTAGGAGATAAAACATCAACTACAAAAAAAACAAAATACCTTCCTAGTTCTAAAAATTCTACAGAACTCACTGCAAAACCACAGAAGAGCAAGTCAGCAGAAATTAACAGTGATAGAAAAAGCATAGAGAATATTGCAGGTAGAGGGAAAATTCCACAGTTTGATACTCACAGAAATCTTAAAATTCTAGTCACTTCTTTCCAAAGGATAGCTGCATATGAGGCACAGACACAAACAATACATCCTTTGTTACCTGTCCGCATGGCTATTTGAAGCCTGCTAAAGAGCAAACTTTTGAACAGTTATATAATGACAAAACAACATGATGGAAAAACACATACATGATTTTGCATCAGCTCTTTTGCTTTCTGAAGAATAATTCCCACGAAGATGGCAATGCGGAGTATTTGCTACTGTTAGCTTTGCCCAGTTTGAGCTTTTATAGCTGCTTGGAGATTCACATCATTGTATTTGATTTCAGCTAATCAAGCACACAAGTGAACAGGAATGCAGGCACACAGCACGGTAAAAAACACAGAAGGAAGTTTTTTCAAACAAAATTCCTGCATTAGACAGCAGTTCCAGTGATGCAATCAGAAGAGGAAGGAAAGTCTGTGTTGCTTCATTGTTTTGTTTGGATTTTGGGGTCCAGTATTAACTGGTGACAGTATTTCCATTTGTAAGTATGTTGTTCTGAGGGCAATCCAAAAAAGGGTCTATTATGAATCTAAAAGAGAAAAATCCCATTGAACTTACTCACTTTTTCCATCATGAATGACCATTACAGAATTGCCCACTCTATTATCTTTCCTGTGTAGTTCAGTAGGTTTTGGCTGAAATTTATTGTTTTTTATCAAAATGTCCTATAGCTGCAAAAAGTGGATCCAGTAGAAATATGATCTCAGAGAATGAATTCAGGAGCTTTTAAATAGGAGAATAGAATGAATAGCACCAATGACCAACAAGGACTGCAAAGAGTATCAGGAAAATAGAGCTGACTGCAGAATACTAACACTTATATCTTTAGAGACAATCCCAAAGCCTGCTGCAGCCAAGAGGAGTTTCGGATCTAGCCTCAAATACTGTGAGATGTCAACTACCTTATTAATAAGCCACAGATTCAACTCTCTGTATCCTTCACACTTCAACTGTTAAATCAAATGTTCTCTCTCAGGCATGGCTTATCTGATTGGCTGAGCACACCATGTAGTTCTAAACAGGGTTTTCCAATTGGTACATACAGAGAACTGTATCAACTCTCTTGCTTTGGATAGCCATTTTAAATGTTTAAATGTTTAAATGTTGGCCAATGGTGGCAGAAATATTTGCTTAAGCAAACAGGATTTTTCCCAAACATAAAATACATAGCAGTAGTCTTGCAAAGAGAGCGAATTCTTTTCCTCACACATAAAATTGATGTTGAAGATCAAGAAGTTTCCTCCCCTTTGGTATGAATATGTCACTCCTCCCAGGATATGCAATCACGTGCTGTTCATTGTTTATCCTTAAGGTGTATTCTTTGCCTTCAAATTTTATTCAGAGGATGCTGAATTTGCTTTGCTATAACCACATTATGGGGAATTACTCATTGTATAGACTGTCAACAGTGATGGAAAAGTGGTATAAAAATCAGTTTTTAGCTAAATATAGATCACAGAAAAACATATACCCCAAAAAAACCACTGAGCTTATCATCTTCAGTTACACCAGTTGCTTAAGTATATTGGTGTCAGAGAATGGTGTAAGACTGTGAAGATGACCAAAGCCATAAATATCAGTTTTCTGTAAAGATATCAAAACTCTTTCCACTATCTCTTATCCTCCTGGTTGTTTCTAGTACCTGATGCAAGTTCTGTTCATTAATTTCAAAGATGAATCTGATAATCAATGAATTCAAAATCTTCAGAGAATGCCTATTTAATATTAACTGGTACTGCTACATCAAGTGAAGTTGTGAGATGTGGCTCTCTGAAGACTTTATGGGAGTTCTATAGATGTGCATATATCACCTTAGTGTTTATCCTATTTCTATTAAAACAGTTGCACAGCCCGAGGTCGTCTTTCGGTTGGATAAAATGTAAGATCCATCACAGTGATAGAGACTCATCACCAGTACTCTCAAAGGAGGTAACTTAATCTGGCTGTCCACTCCACTGATATAATTAGGAATGCACTTTGTCAGCCTTTGAGGCTTTAACTACAGCTGGCTGGGTTTGAGGCAGTCTCAGAAACCAATCTGTTCTTAGTAATACCATTGCCTCCACAGAATTACAGACATACTTTCAGCAGATATACCCAGCTAACTGCTGAATGATGTTTTTCCACCCACTTATGCAGTAGTCAGTGTCTGTTTTAGCATAGCTGCAGCCCTGGATTAATGCCTTGAAATGAATCAGAAACCAAAGGCTGCATTGACCACTCACGAATAAAGGTTATGAACCTTATTTACCGTGTTTGAATATGTCTCAATTCAGCTTGCAAACATCACCATACTCCTGATCCAGCAGGTGAGATTTAATCAGGAAAGAGATTCTAATGGATAGTCAGATGCTGACTGGCCTATCTATTGTTTAAGAAAAAAATGATATTTCAAGCCTTATTCCCTTGGAAAATCAGCTCACCTCATCCACACAGATTGGATAAACTGGGGGAAAAAAAGTATAACCTAAAGTAAAGTATAACCTGCTTTTTTTTTTTTTTTCTTCTTTTTTTCCCCCCCCACGGTGTTTTGCTGTGGTAGGACTCTGATTTGCACAAATGAATGAGATATTCTGTTATGATTTGAGTAAGTAAGATAAAGTTTCCCCTCCAGTCTGCAAAATATTTGAGAAAAATGCAGCGGTGTTTTTCACCTATTTACTTTAAGCGTTTAGCCCTGAAAATAGCCAGCCTAACCTATTAATCAGCAGACTGGCCTGTTCAGAAAAACATACTTTATTTTTCTTATCAGTCCAGGAGCATTAGTCTAAACACTTTGAATTCCAGCCTCCAGTGCTGTGCCAGGAGCTGGAGAAGGGGGTCAGAAGCCATTGTGGCAGTGTAGTGCTACACCCATTCACTGGCTTGGGCACAAAGACGTGCTAATGCAGATAGAACCTGGATGGAGACAAAAGAGGCTGGGTTTGCTTGCAGCCACCTCATAAAAAGATGTCCCAGATTCCTATGGTGTAATCATTATGTGGTAATTCACTGTCTATGGATATATTGCCTTGCTAATAAATGTTATGGTGTCAGGCAACTTTTTGACTTTTTCACTCTTTTACGTGTTTCCTTTTTGCTTGTAATAGGGACTTTCAGTATCAGAATGCAGGCATCGTATCTGGGCTTTACGTACTCAGAGAGCACAGATTTAAGTGTCTTGTATCTGAGACCAACCAGAAAGAACTGTGAATTCAATAAAAAATGCTATGCTTTCTGCTTGCTTCAGTAAGTCTCTATTTAAGTAGAAGTTTAACCCTGAAAAGCAAAATTTGCTGTATCTTCTAGAATTCTTGATATCACTAACACTTTCAATTAGAGGCATTCTCACTACCCACATGAATACCATACCCCTTGTTTGAATCTGAAAAGAGAAAATGGGCCTTGAAGGATATCCTATGACAATGTACACTGCATACGTGACTCATTGTTGCATGACATATAACAATAATTAACTGCAGATTTACTAATGCTTAGTATAGACTGAGGCAAACTGGTTTGGTTTGCATGGTCTTACTGAATTTCGGAGAGTGGCAGAGTTAACTTCAATCCTGGCATAGCTAGCCCTTAAAAAAAAATCCTAACTAAAAAAAGCTAGCACTGCTGGAGTAAATTAAGGCTGCAACGCATCTTGACCACAAGAAACAGCTGGAGAGTCAGTGTCCCTCCCAAAAATCTGTGGTGTGCTTCCTAAATACAGAACATGAAGTTTTTGGATGCTGAAGACAGCTTTTCAGAAAGAGACACAGTAGTTTCATTTGTTTGTTTATTTTTAATTTCCAGTCTGTCAGAGGCAACAGATGGCTTGAAGAAATACAACTGAAGAAGACTCAAGTGAGTTTTTGTCTTGTGGTCAATATAGTTTTAATGCTTGCTGTATATTTTGTGAATTGCCAGTGACGCATGGGTTACCTAAATTTTCATGCTCCTTATATAGACTTGTGAATACTGTAAGTATAAATTAACACTTCCAGAAACCTCATGTTTTCAGTAATGTTGTCATTAAAATCACATTGTTTAATTGCTTTTTCTGATTGAAAGTGAGGAGGGAAGAAAGAATGCAAGCAAGGTAGGAGAAAAGGATTGCTGCAATCATCAGGGATGGTGAAGAAATGCATCCTCTGAGTGAAAGTTTCCTTACACAAGGTGGGTGTGATTGTTCCAGCAGGAGACTAAGGACTGCCACACATTTAAAAGTACTCTCTCCTCTGCTTGACCAGCTGTCCTGGCTTCCTTCTGCCTACCGTCTCTCCAAAAGCGAAAACTTTCAATGTGAAATCCTGCTGTTGTCTGAGTACAAAGGCTTCCCTTGTCTCTGTTCATCAGGATAAGCTTGCTGTTTTCCTTTCACTTCCTTGCACATGCATGATCTGGGCACCATCTGGCCTAGAAATGGTCAAGGACAGCCAAGTCTGCAAAACATCTTCAGAGAATGCCCTAAGCTCCCTTGCTTCATGTTTCACCTATAGCTACAGCACAGATTTTACATTTACCTCCATTACATCCAGAGTAATGTTTAGAACTCAAGTTTTCAATATATTTCAGTAACAGGGGGAAGTATTAAAAAAAAAAAAAAAAGACAGACCTAGATGCTATTTTTTTTTTAATACCTTTAAATAGATTCATCTTTTTTTCTTTAGCAAGAATGCTATTAAATAGATCATCAGCTTGAGCTGACAGAAGAGGCGTAATGAAATCAGTCATTGTTTGTAAGCAAAATTATAGACAAGATATATGAGTTCTGTTGGCTTGATCCCTTCTGCAGTGAATTCAAAGATAAAGTTTCCATTGACTGTACCTCTCCTTAGTAGACATTAACTAAATCATTGGGAATAAATAGAGCTTTTATCCCAAGGTAGGTTTCACAGTAGGGTTTATTTTTGACCTTTTATTAGAGGAGAATAAAAAATCCAGATGATTTCAAGTAAGGGTGAATGCTACAACTCTCCAGGTCTTGCTCTCATACGCAGTTAACATTAAAAAGGATCTGACATTCTCACTGTTAAATTCCCTCTTGACCACTAGGTATGATCATCACTGGAACAGAAAGTAAGCCTAAATGATATTTTGTTCTGAGGTTTTATTAGCCAGAGGAAGAAAATCTGATGTGGAGGAGGTTCTCTATTACTTCTGCTAGTTTGCACAGACTAAACCAGTGTCTGGGTAGATTCACTAATTTGCAGCATTTAGTAAGCAACATAGTACTTAGCCAAATTCAGCCCTTGCAGAAATTTGTTATTCCTTCTCCAATTGGGATGCTAATATTTTTAGTCATTTTTAGTCTTTTTTAGTCTGTCTATTGGGATGCTAGTATTTTTCCAATTAGCTGCAGTAATATATGAGGACTTACAGCTTCTTCCATCTGTGGTGACAAGCTGTGAGAGTGACCTGCTGACTGACGCCCTGAGGCTGGGCCCACCAATGTTGGAAACACATTTCCCCAGCTTGCCTCTTGCTCTACTTGTCTTTCATCTGGTAAACGATGTTAACACAGTTGGACTTCACCATCCAATATAATTTTTCAGTATACACTCCCTTCTTTTTCTTTGCACAGGCAGGGGCTATTCTACTCTCTATAGAAAGATTTATCATCATTACCTTGCTCATAATATGCTCAGAGCAACTTCTGCAGTAAGAAAAGTTAAAAATGTCTTGTCTAGTGTTCAGGTGGAAATATATTAATGACAAGGAGAGACTTCTATCTCTCCTTTGTTATGCCTTCCTCTGTTTAAACCTTCAGCATACATCCATCCTACACTGGATGATTTCACACATCTGAAAATCCCACAGGCTCACAGTAGCTGAGCATTACACATAGCATCCTAAATCAGAAAACAGCCGCCTTCGAACAAACAAGCTGATAATGGGCTCTCTGCTTCAGTGTTTGTTCCGCTCTCTTTCCTCAGAGACCAGAGGCTCTGGCGGTGTCTGGAAAGTTAACAGATACAGGCAGGGGAGGAAGAAATGAATTACAGAGCTGAGGGTTCCTTCACAGAGCATCAGTCTTTCCCTGCATTAATTACAAGGGATGCCAACTCAAGCACTTATGCTGACCTCAGCTAAATCAGTCCTTCAGGGTAATGGGGACTCTTTTTCAAACAAACTGATTTAAATCATCTCAGGTTTTGACTTAAAAATCACCACCTTAAATATCATTTAGAAACCCTCTGCTGTATGTCTCTGGTGGGACTTCAAGGTCAACTGCAAATGGTCCCACAAGACAGCATCCTTCGGTAGAGGTTTCTTTTCTTACTACTTTTCTATGTATATAAGAGGAGAATCAGATACTTCTTCATCTTTCCCTTTCTCCCCTCTTCCTTCTGCTCCTCTTTTCTCTTTTCGACTCTCTTCCCTTTCTCCCCTTTTCCTTCTGCTCCTCTTTTCTCTTTTTGACTCTCTCTTCAGAGTCTCTGGCAAACACAGGAGGATGTGGAGGACCACAATGGGAACTGTTGCCACAGGGAGAAAAAGGAGGCCAGCAAAGGGGCCACCTAAAGAGGATGGATGCCTGGCTTCAGTCAGTGCCTTGAGACATGACCCTGACCCTCTTCTCCTGGTTCTTTCAGACTCCCCCCCTCCAAGTGTGATCTGAAGCCTGCACAGAGCACAGGCCCTCCCCAACAGCAGATACACTGCCTGCCAGCTGGAGCAAAGCACCGCAGAGTGGCTGCTAATACTGTGGTTAGCCAAATCCAGGATGTTAACTTGATCACTTGCTATGGATACTCAGCACTACTTCAGGATGTGTTTCTAAATTTGTACAGTGCTAACCAGATGCTTTTCAGATTCCGTCCTACCTAAGACTTTTACTAGTAATGCATAACTGTGTTTTGCAGTTTTCTGCATATTAACACAGAATTATTTTGATCTCCTGAGCAAAAGAACTACTTTACAGCTCTTGATTCCCGGCTATTTGCTGTGCCAGTGCTGTCAATATGCCAGATGCAATCTGAAGATGTCTGAGTAGGGCACATGGGGCTCTCAGGTCTTATGCTTTTTGCAGGCAGCTCCAGCCCTGCAAAAATCAGAGATAAGTGACTTAGAAATGAATGGGGCAGCTGGCTGAATGCTCGACCAAACAAAATGATCAAAGGGACAGTACCAGATGTTTCCCATCAGCTCTGCATATGGAGGTACCAGGGAGAGCAGCAGGAGCACCAAACTAAAAAGTAACCAGAGAAGCCAACTTTAGTTTCATCCATAACACGAGGAACAGGCTATAAATACTACATTCCTCAGTGAGGCTCCCAGAGGACATTCTGTAGGTATTTCAAAAAACCTACAGGAAAAGTGTGTCTACTATTGTCTGACTTATTTATACGCATCCTCCCACTAAATGTTTCATTAAGAATTATCATTCCTGACATCTAAAAAAGTATAGTATTAAAACCGTATTTTAGGAAGCTGCTGAAAATTATAAAAACTTCATTTTTCCACAAAACATACTTCTTGCGCAGTCTGTGCCAGTACAATATTTTCCTAGACTACTGTTACGCAGTTTTCTTTTACCACTTTTAGTACATTTTAAATTTTAATTTGGTAAGTTTTGAGTCCAAGTCGCTGCAAGAGGCCCAAGCCATTTCAATATTTACTGTAGAAAAGGGGCCAGCTTTTTATTTTTGTCTTCTGGGGAAGTTTATGGTAGAGTGAGATAAACATCCAAAATAGTTAAGGTTGTTTATCCTGCATCACTTAGAAGACATTCTTGACATCGTTTGTATACAACTGAGCAGGGGAGCTGCTCAATCAGTCTGACATAAATTAAACCCAGATCTCCCAGCCTTAGGGCATACAGACCTTACTACAGTGTGATAAATTCTACTGCTGTCGGGATGAAACCTGAACTGCTCTTTCAGTTCCTCCTGTTGCAAGCCAAATTTTTGTGCAGAAGGGCTTCTCTTCTACTTTTATTCCTTTCAGAAATACAGTCATTATTTCAGGGCACTTTACCTCACACTGACATCTCTGTATCATCTTGGGGCTATCAAGAGGGAATGAACACTGCAGAAGGATCTGGTGCCGTGCTTGTCTGGCATAATGACTTTGCTATTGACCCAAAGTCTGGAAGTCCTAGACTTACAGAGCAGGGACCCTTGAAGCTGTCAGCAAGTAATTCAAGGTGATACAGAAATTTCAGAATTTTTTCCTGTTCTTATTTGAGTCTCCAGTTTAGTGATGCCTAGAAAGCCACTCCATGCATGCTGAACATGAAGGGTTTGGACAGGCACTTCCCAGAAACAAATGCTTGTGCCAGACTTTCCTTTGACTAGGAGAAAAGCTAAGCAGAGCTTCTGGCTGCATTGCTTAGTGGTGCTGAAATCCACTCTGTCCTTTATCTGTGTAGCATGTGCAAAGATTTGTTTGTGCATGTAAACTCTCCTTTAATTATTTTTTTATTATAAAGAATGTTTACTACATGCATGAGCAGCTTGGTGTACCCTTTAAATCTGATCTAAACCTATTCTGCAGCAACAAAGCCTGTTAACAGTGTGCCTTTTCTTTCCTCTGATTCTGACCTCGTGCATATCCAAGCTTAAGCCACTCATTGCAATAGAAATATTTGTGATTATCAGTGCCGGATGAGTTCTTTGCTGATAGATATACCAGTAACAAATGGGCTGAGGAACTCACTAACTCATATTTGAGTCAAGGAAGGCTTGAGGATGATTCACTCAGGAATGCTTTGTTCTACCCTAATTGCATAATTACTTTAGAGGTCTCACTGGCCATTTGGCATAGAGGTCATTCCTGTTTCCTTTGAGCACAGGAATAACTCCTCCTAGCTTCTCACTTCTAGCAAGCAGGACAAAAAGAGATGTGACAAAGACAGACGGCTATGGCACCACTTCTCTGTGTAATTCAGGTGCAATATTTGTACACAGCTACTAAGTACTTCAATCTTTGAAGTGAGGTTGGAAAAATGAGCAGTGATAAACATAAAGAAATACTGGCACCGTTGCACTGGGACAGTGTCTGTATTGAAAGGAGTAGTGTGATATTCTGAAGTATTTGGTACAGGTACTGTGGCTTCTGAGTTCTAACAATGGGGATCAAAAGAAGTGAGGAGAAGGTTACAAGCACAGGAGCCTTCCCCACTGTATTCACATGCTGTAGAATTAGACTAACTGCTAACTGTGAAAGAGAACAGAGATTGCTCAATATCTACTTCTCAAAAGCAATAAATAAATAATAATAATAATAATAATAATAATAATAATAATATGGACACTGTAGACAACTGCAACCATATAAAGCAGCTGACAAAATAAGCGAAGGGACCAAAATGTTCCATGAGAAAAGTGGATAAATGCATTTGCAATTTACGTAAACAGAATGAAAGAAAGATTTTGATGGAGAATTATCCTGGACATCTGACAATGTCAGCAGTGCTGTTTTCAGAGATTGCCCCATTTGTGGAACTGGTGAAGTCTGTGGGTGGAAAATAAAGGTCTATACAAATGAATGATATAAATAGCTGTGGAGGAGATAGGTAAGTATAGCTATCTTTGGCCCCCCAACACTCCTTCATTCTGGAGAATGCATGGAATTGGTGGTATCTCTCCTTAACCCTTTTATTAATGTTACAAAACAGTAAATTTGAAAGCTAAAGTTCTCCCTTTGCAGATCAGTAACGGTATCACCATGTTGTCAAGTTTTCATTCTTCTCTCATATTTGAAGTTATTATCATATGAAGTTATTATCCATCTTTCTTTGCATACTGGTGTATCTTCCACTCAAAGTAACTCAAGCACATCTTCTATCCTCATTACAGTCCACTGTCAATATCACCTAATATGTAACTAGGCAGATACACTCCCCTTTTGCTGGGTTTGTGAATGAAAATACTTGTAGTTGCTGTATTTTGTACTGTTACTAATGATGTACAGGTATGTTTTGACATGCGCACAGGATGTCTCCCTGATTGGCCCTCCAAGAATTGCTGATGAATATGAAGCCAAGTGGTCTGAAGTGTTGTTACTTTATTAGTGTAAATTCTGGTGTCCATGGGTTTCTCAGCTGCATACTTTTGTTGGCATGAATGTTTAAGTCACTGATTTATTTTGAGGTTCATGATAGGTACCTAAATATTTCCTTTTTTCCTTTTTTTTTTTTTTTTTTTAAATCTTCTTTAAATAGTAGGAAGCAGAACAGTTTAATGCCGACAGAGGATGCATTAGCTTCCCCTTCTGTGAGAAACCTCTGCTTAGAGAGTTCCCAAACTGAAAGTGTTTTCAAGAGAAAACATAACTGGAAGAATCTCACATCAAAGCCTGGGCCTGCTAAGTGGAGTTGTTCTTCTGATATGAGTGGAACATTGCTCCAAAGTTAGAGATATGTAGTGGGGAGATGAAAAATTTTGATACTTAAACTGGGAAAGAACCGATGGGTGGCTTCTCAAATAAAAGGCTAAAATTCAAGGCTGGTTTTGTTCTTACAGATCCGTATCTGAAGTATAGACTTCATTAGAAATACATCCAACTAAAACCAACAGGCTTTGGGTCCTAACTGTTTTTGTTATCAAACAAAAAATGGACAGCACCTCTATTTGCTGCATGATTTTTCAAATGATTCTGCTGCAGTTGAGGAACTCCATGCTATAGTTTGAGTGGCTGCCCTGGGGATCAAGGAACAGAGTCTACAGAAAAGCTTCTTGCATTAGGATGGCAGCAGGCAAAACTATACAGAAAATGCAGTCCAGGAAAGACTTCTTTGAAGATGAAGTAGGGATTAAATGAGAGCCTATTTTACCATTTGCTAAAATACCCAGTGCATTTGCCTTCGTGGACTCTGCATTCCATTGGACTGCATGCTGGGTTAATAAAATCCCCCTCCTGAACAGCCTTTGGAAACTCAAATGGTCACCGACTGCTCATATGGCAGAATTTGGCTATGCTGTTAGACAGCTGCAGGAAGCCAAGGACAAGAAAGTGGGGACAGCACCAAAATGTTGTGAACATATACATATACAGAGAGAGAGACACGGCTTTGCTTTTCAACAGGAGGTTCCAAAATATGTTTCTCATCAGAATGCCAGCATCCTCTTTCCTTTTTTTTCTTTCAGGAAGAATAATTTTCACTTCTGCTTTTCTTAAGTGATACTTATGTGATTTAAATTCTCAAACACTCTGGGCTTAAGTTTCAAAGGCATTCTGAAACAATGAGCACACCTACCAGAAACACTGCAAAACACCACATTTCCATTGCTTGCAGACTTAAAGGAGGCTCAGTTTAGCATTCTTCCTTGGGGAAGAAATGACATGTTCCCCACTAACTCAATGCCAAACCACTGCTTTCTGATTTGAGTAACAAATGCCATTCTGTCTGCTTCTAAAAGCCCAGACTCTGTTTCTTTTCTTAACATGAAATTGTGTGTTTTGGTACTGCTCTCAAACAACAGTTTAACAGAACAAAGGACTTATCTTTATGAGACAGCCAGGGAAATACACAAAGAACAGGAAGATGCAGCTAACCTAAATAATGACAATGAAAATAAAATAGCCATCGGGCTATAAATAAGCAGCATGAAGTAAATATCATTATTTTTGTTAACAGGAGACATAAACTTAAGCCCTGGAGACACGTCTATTTTTTTCTCAGATTTCAGTTCTGGTTTCTTTCAGTCTTGTCACTGAATAAAGTTTTCTACTTTCTTCAGCTTTTTACAGTATGAACTTCCACATCATTTCTACTGGAGCAAACTGCACAGAACAACCACTTATGTTTAGGAGAAAGGTCAGACTTGGGGCAATAATGTTGCCCAAACTCTTACTTCAACTGTACAAATGCTTGCACTCATACAGAGAAGGGAAGCATACACACAAAATAAAGTTAATTAAGACAATACATAGTTTCCTGCAACACAAAGGAATTTTCTTATTTAGACTAGGTCTCTAATGATGCAGTCTCCCATTGTGTGTATGGGGGTTTGCAAAGCAGCAACTGCAGCCCCACATAAAGGCGTGAGCTGGAGCTGGTGAGTGAATAAGGAAGGAATCAAATAATCACCTAAGCCAAACCAGGATCAATTTTCTGGGACCCAGCCTCAGTCACTGCAGCCTCCTAGCTTTCCTAAAGGACCTGAGTAGATGCCTGGCTCACGTGCCAGTCTTGGGATTCCCAGGCGGGAAACTGGCTCAATCTGTCACTTCCACTGTTTAAAGCAAGCACTTGAATTTTCCACTTCCAGCCATGACCAGCAGTGCTGGGCTGAATCACTTCCCCGTCTGGAGGCAAGCAATGTGTGAGAGCAAAGTGCCAACCAAGTGGCCAAGCAGTGCTCTTGGGCTGCCTCTGCGCAATCAGTAGAGCCCGCAGCCCACCTGGGTACCACGTCAGGCCACTGCACCACTCCCGACCCTCGGCCTTTACCTGCTGCCAGGCGAGCGGCTAGAGGGGACGTCCTGCACGAAGCTCTGCTCCATACCCGGGATCCTGGCGGGGCTGTGGGGGTGGTAGGCTGTCAGGACCACGCTGCCCGAGTCCTTCATCTCCATGGTCATAGGTTCATGTCGGTGACAAAGGCGGCTGGTGAGGGCTCCTGTCAGGAAAGCAGCGTGTGCCCTGACCCCACTACTGCCTCTCACCACTGCTTGCTGTCAGGAGAGCGGAGTAGCCTGGCCGAGCAAGTCTCCCTGTCAGGAAAGCTGAATTAGCATATATTCAAAAACACCGCCCACAAAACAACCCACGGGGAAGTTACTGCGTCCCTAGGAAACCAGAAACCTGAGATAATCCTAACACTGCTCTGTGCGAGCGGAGTGTGGGGGGGGGAGCTTCTTGCTTTGTTCCTTTTTGTTTCAGAACTCATTTCTTAATATGCCTCGTGCTCCCAAAATAGGCATGGAGAAAGGAAGTTATTTGAGTGGCGAGTGTTACTCAAACATAAAACATGGTTTGCCAGGACTGGCATTAGAACCACAAACACGAGAGGCTCGTGAGCGCTCTATTTAAATAATCACAAAAGAGTAACCTTGATTTCCTATATGGCAGATAATTCCTGTAGCAGGGGACTGCATTTGCGTTCTGAACAACAACGAAGCTCTCATTTTTGCCTGAATACCGCTGTGTGCGTAATTAGAAGGGCATCGGGAAATGAGAGAATCTGTTTTACAATAGCTTGTGTTCATCTGGAGCAAGTCCATAAATAAATACACTCTAAGACTCTTGGTGGGTTTTTTTTCAGGCTTACTTGTGATCTTTGAAATGATAATTAAATGTTTTTGTATGAAAGGAAACAAACAAACAAAAATATCAGGGGACAGGAATTAACACCCAGAAAGAACGGTGTAGATAAAATGAGGAAACTTACACAGCCCTTTATTTTCCCAGCTTGCTTCTTTAGTGTTTTTTTTTTTTCTTGTTTTTTTTTTTTTTTTTTTTAAATAAAAGTCTGTTCCTGAAAAGTATTGTCCTGCTTACAAAGCCATAGGAAGGATGCTCCTAATTTTACTCTAGAACTCCACATACTGCTTTACAGCCAAAGCTCTTAGGGCAGCTTGTGAGGATGTGGGTGAGACAACAGCCCCACAGCTGCGAATGGCATCCCCAGCACACATACAGTGCAAAACACCAGCTGGGGTCTTCTTTCACGCCTCCACTTATGAAGGGGTGCACTGCTGAAAAGCTACCCAGATTTCACTAGCAGTCTCTCCAGATGGTAAGGTAAAGTAGACAGATTTTGAAAGGCACAAAAATGATTCATCTCACCTCCACCTTCCCCATGTGCTTTTTATCCTATCTGGAGGAGCATGACGGTTTTGGTAAAATAGACTGCCACAATTCATGTAGGCAGTGCCCAAGTTAATTTTCAATTAGCCAGCACAGGACACTGATAGCAGTATGCTTGGCAGCATTTCTTGCCAGACTCACCCAGGAAGCATAAATATTTGAACATTCAGAGCCTCTAGGCTTGCTCTTGCTGCACTGTTAATGTGTCCTGGATTAAATATTATAAAGTCAGATTGCACGGCATAAAATCAAGGCTGCTTCTGTGGCAGCACAGAGGCCCTCTCAGAGCCCTTGGGTGGCCATATAAATATGTGGAAAGGGAAGGATCTGAACTAACTTCTGAAGTGTTGCCTTCCACCAATGGCATCATGACCATACCCTGAAGTGTCACCACTGAGGACTGCAATGAATGCACAAACTAGAGAAGAGCTCAAGGTGCTCACTAATAGGAGGGAGAAAATGATAAAACTAGGGTGTCTTCATGTGTTTGAACTCTGCGGAGCACTGACCAAATGTGAGGATGCTGTCTTGCTGCTAAATGACTAGTGAGGCTGCTGCCAATGTCATTTTTTCCCTGTCTGCAGTGAATATGTTTCCTTCCTGGATGAGGAAGTAAGAATCCCACTTCTTGGATAGAAGGGGAGTAAATGTTGTTTGAATCATAGAATCATGCAATCATTAAAGTTAGAAAAGACCACTAAGATCACTTATTCCAACCTTCAGCCCACTGCCACCATGCCCACTAATTGTGTCCCTCAGTGCCTCATGCTCATGACTCTTGAACATCTCCAGGGACTGTGAGTACACCACCTCCCTGTGCAGCCCATTCCAATGTCTCACCACGCTTTCAAAGAAGAAAATTTTCTTAACATCCAGCTTAAAAAAAATGTGGAACACTTAACAAATTTTTGTGTCATTTACGCAACTTGTCTGCATGCAACCTCAAGAGTCATTCTCTACAATTCAAACCAAGAAACTAAACATCTAAAGAAAAACATTCACCAAACACCATCAGGAATGATGTAAGCAACTTTTAGAAGATTAGGACAAAGTACTGGCTACAACTCCAGGGAACTGTCTTTTTTTCTCCTTTTCCTATCATCATAACAATAGGCTTTTGTCAGTATCATCAGACAACAAAATGATGTCTGGACATTTTTAAGCTAAGGGTAGATAAAACCCACACTCAAAATATCAGGTATTTTTTGTACTGTTTTAACTACTTCCCTTCCCAAAATACGAAAGAAATAAATCAATACTCTTAGAGAGTATAGTTACCCTCCCAATAATAGAGTACATATAAATAAAGAGGCCCACATTTGTTAAGTGGGATTTTCTCTCTAAGAAAAATAGACATGGAAGATTTTATTTTGATATTTATAAAGCGATGGTGCACAAACTAGATGTTTGTATGTGAATGGCAGGCTGTTTGGCATAACTACAAATAGGTATTTTTAAAATTCATCAGCCAAAATACATATGTCAAACTGAGAACTGAAAATATTTATATGCATAATGGCTCTTGGGGTTAGATGTCTGCATATTACTGAAAACTGAAAATGATACTAAATTAAGCAGAGATAGATATCAGCCACTGAACAAAAGTTTAACCAGACTAGTAATACAGCCATAAGAAATGTGCTTAAGGCTGGGTGGGCAAGATTCCTCCTTCAGTATTGTCTGTGTAATTTTGGAAGTTAAAGGAGAGTTTACACTCTTGTCTTTTAGAGAAGCAATTAGGAAAATATTTTAGTCCAAAATGCTTGTGTTTCTACAGTATGTCATTTCATAATTGGTCTTGGTGTACTTAGGACTATAGTACATCTACTTGTTTTTTTGGGTAACAGGTAGCTCCATAGAGCTTCCAAGTGCTCTGGAAAAGCCAGTTTGCTGTGAAATTATGCTTGTAGGATTTTTTTTTTATTATTTATTTTATTTTTAAATCTGTGAAGTGAAGTTAGAAGAAGAAGAGCTATAGGGAGTCTGCAGTCAGGGAACTTGCGAGTTGTCTACTTAGGTTTGGTAGGGCCATGTTGGTCTACACAATATAGTCAAGAACATTTTGCTTTCATTTTTTAGACTGTGCTCATACCAAGAAGCATGCATTGAACTTTCCCAGATTTGGCACAAGAGTTGTTTACATATAGGTCAGTAGGCCCAGAATTTGAGAACTAGGAAGGAAAGTCTTTATTAACTTATTGTTTCAGAAGCATAATCAGTGGTTATATTGATTGATTGGCTATACTGATCGCACAAATGTATTAGTGACTGCCATATTCAAGATGTATAAATCTACAATCACTAGTAATGCTTGCTGATATGAAAAAGATGAATTTATTATTGTTAATATTAATATGCAGTTGCATAATATTAATTAGTAATAATTGTGTCATTAACATAACAGGAAACTTGACATGGCAAATCCAATGGCTATTGCATAGAAAGGAACTAATACAACTTCACAAAAATTTAAAACAACCTTTTTTGGCCACGTCCAATGGAGGATTTTTGTGTCACTGGAAAGAATAGGTTTTATCAACTAGGAGTTCTTGTCCTGAGATGGTGAGGGCATACATCATTGTAGCATAAGAGAAGAACCACAGCATGGTGGAAAGTGCAAAATTCCCCTTGGAACTACTAATCATAGAAAACTTTCCTGATATTGAATTTCACTGCTAGCTTCCAGCTTAAATTAGCCAGGACAAAGTTGGACAGAATCTGTAAAACTTTGAAGTTAATTTTGGACCAATTTAATGTGAACTTGGGTTAGATTAAGTTTTAAAAGGAAGCTGTGTTAAGCACAGCATTCTTCCCTGATTAAATCAGAGGAAATAGGATGGAGCAGTATACAGAAAAATGTAATCCTAGCACTGTATCTAGATTTCCTCATCCCTCTTGTTTAAGCAGTAGCATGCAATAAATTTTGTAACTGTGTGAAAGAAAGCAAAAACAGAACCACTCTATTTCTCTACACTTCTTTTGGGAAAAAAATCATTTCTTACTTGTCTTCAGTTTCATTTTTGGATGAAAAGATGCGTGGGCAGTGGTGAGTAGAGGGGCTCATCGCATCAAAGAACTGGTGCATGTAAAAAACACCTGGACTGAAAACAAGAAGTGCCACAAAGTCAGAAGAAAATTGAGGACATTGGCTTAAGTTTCTCTATTCAGTACCAAACCCTTTCTTGAAAAACCTCTTAGAAAAGGCTGGCTAATGTGTCATGAAGATTTTCACTGGGACTTGAGGTCTGTGCTTAAAATAAATGCTTTTCATGCATCATGAAAAACAGTCCTCAGTAGTCTCTTGCTTGATTAGTCTCTATGTTTTGTATTCCCGTGGTGCTGGAAGGATTACAGTCTTTTATCTACTACAAAGGTGAGGTGTTTGTATGTATCTATGTGGGCAACTGGAATGAGATGTGAGATTCATCAGGAGCATTGTAACACGAACACTGCTTTTTGAATATTTAAAAATTCGAAAGCCAAAAAGTTAACAAAATTGTAGGAAAATTTGTGTTCTTCTTTCTTCAACTTTTCAAAAGGGGATGAAAAATAACATTAAAACACATTTACTTGTCACTTATGGATCTGTTAAATAGCAAGGCTATTTACGTGAAGAGATGAGAAACCAAGCATTGTGTCAATTGTTGGTGTTTCGAAGGCTTTTAAGTACAGCATGAAAGTAAACATCCACATTTGTTAAATATGACTTCGTGTATTTCAGTCCCAGGCCCTACTTAACTACACCTCATAATTTGCTGAAGTTTAAAATGGTAATTTTTTTTTCATTTAGTGATTTATTGCGGATTCTTTCACCCTAAAAAAAGACACAAAAGCATAGAAAAAAAATTGTCAGACATCTTTGCGTATCTGCTCTCTTCATAATGATCCTTGCTTATGTTTCATGAGTTCAAAAAATGCTCCTCCTTAGTACAGATTAGACTGCCCATACACTGCTGCCCTACTTGTTACATACAGAAAAGAAAACTTCCTCATTCTGTCTGTCACAATAGGACTTTCTGGAGGTTTGCTATAAGAAAAAGATCATATCCTTTTATTTGTCCATTAGATTCAGTTTCCTTCATGCTATATTGATCTGAATGCTTCGGCTGGGACAGCTGATAGCCATAGCTGAATTCTGTGGTCTGTTTTTTTTTTTTGTTTGGGGGCTGTGAGTTAAAATTACATGAAGGAGTATCCACAGCTGAATGCTGTGGTCTGTTTTTATGCTCTGAGGCTGTAAGTTAAAATTACATGAAGGAGTGGTGATGTGGTCAAGTTAAGAAAAGTGGCAATGGGAGAGGCTGGCTGCTTCTCTGAAATACTTCTCTAACACAAGATGAAAATGGGAATTGGTCTCTGCAGGATGGAAGGAGAAGAATCCTCAGAGTTGAGCAGCAGTGAGAATTTTCACTACGTGTGTGACCATCCTGATCCTTCTGAAAATGCAGAACTGGAGTATTTTCATTTGGTATGGGAAAATGAGGCTTGGAATTATATATGTATTTATAAATGTTTATATATTCCACATCATGCAATTAGAGTTAAAATGAAAAAATATATATATATATATATATGTAAAAAAAGTTTCTTATATATAAAAAAAACATCCTGATAGAGTTTTATAACATCAACTATTATTTAAGAACTAAAGTTTTCCAAGGCCAATCAAATTCTTAAGCAGTCATATGCATATGGATATAAACAGATTTGCCAAGAAAATGAACGTGAATATCTCTTCTAGTCAGTGTTCAATTAGTGTTTTTTAAATGTTATGAACAGTGATGATTTTTGTATTTGCATTTGCTGTTACAGCATTTCTTTAGTAGAATATCTGAAGACAAATCTTTTAAGAAAGCAGATTTCTTAACTCTTGTCACAATCATAAGTGATTTCATATTTGGATTTTTTTAACTTTTTGAACAGGCAAACGTATTTCATTTCTTGGGAAGGTTTTTCGTAAGCTTTGGTTGGTATTTCCCTGTAACCGTGCCAATGATTTCTTCCACTGTGCCATTTTATAATAGAATGTGTTTCCCAGAAAGCAGCCATAGAGCAAGCCTCTTCTGGTGTACTGGGAAGTTGTACCAAGTGAGACAATTCCCAGCACACTGTTCTCTTAACTGATCCAGGCTTTGAGTTCTGTTCTTAGGCATGTGTATAAAAATTGATAAAGCAAGGTGGAGGAATACAAGGTGAATGGAGATGTTAGCACAGGCCTTTGATGTTTCCACAGGCATGTGTCTAAGACAGGTCCATGTCAGCTGTTTCGCATTGACCGCATTCTATTCATTTTAAAATCAAGAGCTGCGGTTTGTACAATTAAAGTGGTTAATAACACTAATGATGAACTAAATTTCCTCTATCTGTATCCAGAAGGAGAAATTTGCCCAACTGGAGAAGTGTAGTGCATTTCTGAAATAATTATTTAGGTCTTTTTGGAGATAAAGCACAGCTTGTATCTTCCTCGTGCTTTGGCATTCTGTGGTTTGATAACTTGAATTCCTGAAGCTGCTAAATTTACTTTTGCCTTTCCTATGCAAGAAATGAAGAAACACTTTTTCTTATCTGCTGTTTCCTTCATGATAGTATAATATCATCTAATAGAGGCAATAGAGGTCACTGGAGGAGTCTTACTCACATATTGGTCACATAGGCATGATGGCTCAGAACTTCCCTGAAATCTCAGTTGTGGACTGAAGAGAGATGAGTATAAAAAAACAAACAGTAACTTTTGTGTGTTAGGATGCAAAATAGTGTAGTTTTTAAAGTAATGGATCTGCACTGTATTCAGTGGATCCAATCACTGTTCATACTACTTACTTTTGTAAATGATGCGGGTATCTTGCCATTAACATACAGTCAAGCATGCTCAGATTGACCATTCATTTCCCTGTTTTGAATAAACTCAAAAATTGCCATGGTCATTAATAGGAATTAGGAAATTCTGCAGTCTGAGTTTTGCTAAGTCCATTTAGATGTTCAAGTTAGATCATTAAGAAGGAAATGACAGCTGCTCAAAAGTGATGTTCCTGTTTTGATAGAGACGTTTTTGTAAATTAATAACTACAAAATTAGATCCATGGCAATAATAAATAGATATCTGTTTATTTACACAAAAGATTTTTAGTAAGAGTTGGAACAAATTTCACCATATTAAATATCTGTAAGTAAATTTAATACTGTAAATTATATGATGAGAATTTAAAGTCATATTGCTACAGCATCTATTGTTTATGAACATTAAGAAAAGAATGTTCTCAAATTGAAAAAGAACAGTCTGAGTATATTTAAACAAACCAATATTCAGCAGAAAAACACTGGAAAATTGCAATGATTAATTGCATTTTGACAACATCATATTATCAAAGGTATGCATTTACCTTACAGTATGGCTAAGTTAAACAGAACTGTGGGAAAGGCATATTTCATTAATCCCTATATGAACACTCTGGGTTTTAGGAACAGAGACACTGAACTAACTGGCTTTCCCAGGAAAACACAGTGTGCCTATGACAGAGGGAACCTAAGCTGCCTTACTCACAGTCCTGTGCTGTGACCACATGTGAGAATGCAGCTTAACTAAACAACAATTTGGAAAGTTCTTTTGTAAAGGAAAGAGTGATAAAGATAATGCATTTTATTATCGACAGAAAGAGAACCACAAGAAGAGATAGGTGGAATATACGGTATGAGCCACAGAAACTGCAACTCTTCTTTGCTAGTGGCTGGTTAGCAGTTCATTCTGTGCAGAGGGTATGTGCTAATTCTGGTGGGTCTCTGGGGAGACTAAAGGGTGTTCCATCTAATAATTATTAGATCATCTGAATTAGTCCGAGGTGGAAACACATAAAGGAGCAGAACTTTGCTAAACACATAAAGAGATTTTTTTTAGTCTACTTTTAATGCACTGGACACCATGAGCTTAAGAATATTTTGAAAGCATTAGAAATAGTTTGCCATGGCTCCAAGTAGACAGCTGAATCACTATGATGAAGCAGCAGTGATAATCAGAGGGTGGCAGAAGGGAATTTTGCAATTCAAAGCATTCAGGAATTACTGGTGTGGGAGGTTGGAAGGATTATTTCCAATCTTTTTCTTAACAAGGTCAAACACAAGCCATTCCCTCTATGGTACTGGCACCAGAAATTTTGTTTCAAAGCTGAAATATATATTGATGTGTGATGACATGGAAATTTAGCATTAAACTTTGCCCTTGTATATCATTCACAGAAAAATAAGGATTCCCAGGGTTATTGTGTCAATTTTGTTAGTGTAAATTGCTGGCCTTCTCAGCATCACAGGAAAATATTGCAGTTATCCCAAAAGCATTTTGTTACAGCAAAATAATAACATGCTGTTATTATTTATTGGTTTCATTTGGTTTTGTTTTTATTCACATGTAATTTATCAGTGGCCTCAATGAGCTACAGTCCATGGTATGTAGCACTATTAAAACAAAACAAAGTCTCACCAGGGACAAAATGGATCCATTTTCTCCAGATTAATTTAATAGATGGATATTTCACAGAATGAAGGAGCCAAGTCCGCAGAGGACTTGTCTTTTTTTAGGTTTGGAACTTCAGGGAACAGATGGGAAAGCAGCAGCACTAATATACCTTTATGGATCCACAGAACCATGTTTATTATTTGGCTTCAGTTCAGATTTGATTTTTTTTGGTCTTGCTGAATCACCACAAAGTCTTTTCAGAAACTTTTTCCTTCATTTCTCTAAGAGATTTTTTCCCTACTTTTGATCCTTCTTCTGGTGTCATGCTCAATCATATGTTTCAATTTCAAAAAAGCATGAGGAATCTTCAGCTGTTTTGCAAAGAGAGAGCCATAGTACACAAAACTGCCCAGAGAACTACAGGGAACAGGCAGGAATTTGCCCTCTCATCTCCACTCCAGGGACTGCGGGTGCTGGGATCATGAGAAGAACCGGCAGAGAGCTCAGCTCATATGCACTTCCAATCTAGCATCTCCTATTGCTCCTGCTGCGGACAGAGGACTGGCCTAGATGAACCACTGAACTGGCTGTGGAGTTCATTTCTTATGATCCTATGCTCTCAGAATTAAATTTTATTAATCACTGTGGAGTATACCAGCTGAGAAAACAGGTCCATATAGGATAAGGTTTTGTTTCCAGCAAAACTTTAGTCTCTCTGGAACATACAGCTAACAACCAAAAATACTGATTATCAAAATTTGAATATTTTTATTTAGGGGCTTTGTGATATAAAAAGCCAGTAGAAAAAGCTTCATGTATTTTATTAAAAAAAAAAAAAAAAAAAACACAAAAAAACAGTTTTTAAGCTGTTCATGACAGTGATTGTGTACAGTTACAACAAAGCCAAGGATTTGTAGATCTTGTTCAGAAAAATGAAATTGCAAAGATTTGAGCCTTTGCAAGTAGAAGATAAACTCAAGGGTGCCTGGAGATTAAAAACAACTTAGAAATAAAAGAGAAAACATTTCACAATGATTCTGCTTATATTTGTTCTTACCATAATTGTCTGATCTAAATAAATTGCTATTATTAAGTAAAAAATTGTCCTGAGTTTACCCACAATTGGAGGCAAAATGCAGTCATTGATTTTTTTGTCATGGAACTTCTGGCCACCAAAGGTGACAATACCCCACGGGAGACCTCAAATTCAATTTCTGGGTATGCTTGCCATTTTGTTCAGGAAGATATTGAATCAATGTGTGTCTTTTCTGTGAACACAGCTTGCTTCTAAATTTATGAAATCTTAGAGCTGCTAGCTTTACTGAAGGACAGCATGAGTGTGGTCCCCTGCAGGGATCTACCTTGGGCCATCCCATTTGCTTCTGTAACACATTTGAACTGCATGCTCCTATGCAGATGACTGCTTTCTACTCTCAGTTCACACGGCACACAGTAAGTCTTGACTTACATTTTACACACAGCATCAAAGTCTTCGAACTGCTGTTAATGGTGCAATCTCTTTGCAGATGTCTTCTGCATGTTATGTGCGGAATAATTTTATTTCTTTTGAACAGCAATTTCATTGTATCTCTCCAGTCACTCTGCTTGCTGACATTTAAATCCATCTTACAGTCTGCTGAACGGGAAAATAATACCATGACAGGAAACTTGAAAATAAAGAGAAAGTAGTGAACTCATAATTTGCTAAGTGCAATTCAGCATGACTCAAATAAGTATAATGAGGCACATGAGGAAAAAAAAAGATTGGATACTAGTAGACAGGGAGTGTTCTTTTCTCCTCAACGTCTCATCTCTTGATGAATGACATAGTCGAGGACTCTTACTACATCGGACATCCATTTCTTGTGTAATTATACAAAGCATGGATGTCTCAGCAAAGATGCAATGACAGAGGTATATGGATAAATCTGAATTATAGCAATCACAGAATTTTATTTCATCATCTATTTAGTCAGTGACCGTACTCACATCTAAAACTTTTGCTTGCATAACACAGATAACTGAACCTCTGAGTAAGTCTCATTCTCCCAGTCAATTACTGATATTGCAGCAAACAAACAAAAAGGCATTCACACACAGAATGCAAGGCCGTGCATTTTCCTGGGTGATCCATTGTACCTAGTGCCCAAAGTGTGCCTCACTGTTTCTCGAAACAAGAGCTATAAATAGGCAGGCACTTTTGTGCCATTTTAATGCTGAGTATTACACATTCCAGAAACTTCAGTTTTTCAGCTGGCTATTTTTCTTTTCATTAGTTCTGAGCAGAGCAAATGAACCTAGCCTTCTGAAAGGCCACCCACTCCTTGAGAGAAAAATCTAGAAATAAACTCAAAAATCTGGAAAGGGCTTTGCCTAGAAGTACTCCTGAAGCAAGGCACTGGGAGTACAGAGAACTAAATGAGAAGGCTGATCTGAATTCAGAGAGTATTTTGTTTGCAAAGAGCAAAGGCAATGAACTTTAATCTGGAAAAACCTGACTTTTCCAGTGTTATTTTAAATCTCAGTCTCTAATGAGGGGCATCAACTTAACTCAAGGGGGAAGAGGGAGATCTTTATGGCATGCCAGAAAACTGCCTGAAAAATATTACATATTTATTTATTTATTTGTTTATGGCCCCCTATTGTTTCCACACCCTGGGATCTGGCACTCAGAGAGCCAGTAATTTCCTCTGCACTCTGTTAGAAAATACCAAGATTGATATGGAACATTCATGTCCCGTACAAGCAAAGTTTCTGTTCATGGGTGAAGTGCTGTAGCATAAAGACACCTTTTTAGGACATCACAGGGAGTTCCTCACCTCATTATCTTAAGCAATACAGCTCTCAAAATTACAAGCAACTTGCTTCTAGCAAAAAAATTCCTAAATCTGTATTTGTGTCAGAAAGTTTCCCAGATGCAGTTTGTGTTAACAAATCTTGGTGTAATGCCAAGTATTTAATTTTCACCTGAATAGTGAAATCTACCAGAACTCTGGTATCAATCAGAGCTTTGCACTGCTCTTGAGGGCATACCCAACTCTGGCTATCTGAGACTCCCACATCCCTTGGAGGAGAGTGAAGGCCAAAATCCTCTAGGGACAACTTCAGGCAGAATCAACTGCTTAATCTCAGGTATGTCAATAAGAGAAGAATACAATAAGAAGAGGAAGTCAAAATAGCTGCATCATGCTGGGACTGCTCACTGTGAATATCATGGTGCAACTGAGCATTTTAGAAAACAAAGGCTGTATGCTTTTTTTTTTTTTTTTTTTTTTTTCTGTTAGTTTTACCAGCTGATTCACCTAATCTGGTCTATTAGAATACTCTAGTGTGGGCATGCCCAACCCACAGCCCATGGACTGCAAGTGGCCCAGCACAGCTCACAAAGCAGCTGTCCCCTGCCCCTAATCAAGTGGCCAGGCCTCTTCCCAGGTGTGAATGAGCACCTATCCCTTAGCACCAATTGAACATCAGTGAGCTGTTAACCTTATTTGGGCTGAAACCAGGGCATGAGACGCAGAGCAGTGTCAGCTTAGGTACTGGACAATAAGCTTTTTGATTTTCATACATTGGCTAAACACTGTCATGTGAACAGGTTCCAGAATTGCCAAAAGTCATCAATTATTTGGCATATTTGCAAATCTGTTTTCAGTCAACGTAACTACATGAGCTGCTAATTGCCAAATGAAAAGTATAAAGGTGAATCAGATATTCAACTCAAAAAATTAATCATGTCTCCTTAATGGACTTTATAAGCCCTATCAGCAGAGAGAAACATCCCTCATTTCACAATCAACATTTCACCATTTATGGCAGTACACACGTTTATGAACAACTGTTTTGAAGGATGAAGCACGGAAAAAATAAAACTTCATCAAAAATCTCTGATGGAAACCTTGTGAGCTCACTACATCTTACAACCACTGCCACTGAATCAGAGTGATGCATTAGTTTCAAAAAAGCAAAGTCAAGCATCCCACTCTTTTTATAGTTTTATTGCTCTCCTTTTTATATTTTAATAAAAAATATTAAAAATCAAGAGGTCTTGTTGCTTATACTTTATATATATTATAATATATATTTTGGCTTGCTATTTTCTTTGAGTGATGAATTAGGGAGGCAAAGTACGCTTGTTCAACTGGAGTATAAGATTAGAAAAATAGAGAAGGTGACATAAAGTGACATTATATTATACTATATTATATTATGTATAATTATGTATAATATAATAATTTTTTTTTTTTTTTTTATGAGGGCTGCTCTGAAAGTAATGCCTTTTATATTGTTGGCTCACAATGCCAGAGGTGGATGTTGGTGGATGATAGCAGCAGGGGATGAGCCTTCCTGCCAACATTCCATGACATTTTGTTGCTGTGTGACAAATGGCAGCAGAGGGGCATCTAACAGAATGGTGTCTGACATGGAAGTGCATATCAGGCAGAGGTGTGTCACTGAATTCCTCCATGTGAAAAAAATTACACCACTGACATTCATTGATGCTTGCTCAAGTGAAAAATTTATGGACACCAATCAGTGAATATGAGCACAGTGAAGTGGTGGATGATGCAGTGGCAACAGAGACAGTGGGCCAACTCTGATGATGTAGATTTTTATAAGCATGTCATGCAGGATCTTGTTCATCTCTGAAGAAAATTCATAGCTAACAGTGGTGACTATGTTGAAAAATGGTGTTTTGTAGCTGAGAATTTTTTCTATCAAACAATTTTACCATGCTGGTGCTGGTTGTATCTTTCAGTTTCCATGGAAATAAATAGGAGGCATTACTTTTGGAGCAACATACATACATGTGGCCCCAAGTCCATTTCTCTTCATTCAATATGGCCCAGGCAAATCAGCAGGTTGGGAACTCATGCTCTAGAGGATAAACACTCAGCAAGTGTGACCTTGATCTAACAGTACACGAAATAGCTTTACTGTCCCTCTTCTAAGATGTTAAATGTCAAATAACGAACTCCTGATTGTGGCAAACACTGTCTGTGTGGGACTGTAATAACTGCTGGACTACAATCTTTGTACTCTCATGTTGTTGTCACTGCAGTTTTGTCCTGGGCTAAATTTGTCTGATCAAAATGGATTTACTCCTCATTTATGCCACTGAAAACAAGGTTAGTGCAAATGGCTGATCAAAGCAACTTCTCCAACTTGTAGCATCTGGGCTGGGACAGGCACTGGAAGCTGTGACTCACTGCTTCTGGGCTGCTAGGGAGGAGGCTCGTTTGAATAGGTCTTCAATTCCCTGAACTTCTGCTACAGCTCTGCTCCTGGACCACCCTCCTAGACTCTTGGCACTCCTCCAGTAATGCTTCCAGGCTCACAGATGAGGTTGCAGATTTGCTGTGGTGTTTTTATTCTTAATTTTTCCTCCACGATGCATTTGGTTCAGGGTAATTCTCTTCAGGAAATTTGGAAAAGGCCGGTTTGGTGACCCCAGAAAAAAAAGTGTTTACAATTGATAGTGAGTATGTAGCAAACACTGCAGGGCACTGGACATCTGGACCTAAACACAGGAAAAAGCTTGAACATTACTGCATTTCCTGTGCTGCAGTCTGCACTCTAGTAATGGGTGTCTATGGACGTCAGCTTTTCCTTCATAAGCTTAGGAAAATGGGTATTTGTGTTTGCACTGGCCAGGAGGGCAACCATCTGATTATAGTCTGCCGTGTAATACATGTAGAGTTTCCTTTCTGTTGACAGTAACTCTTGATGCTGAATATCTGACGACTTGTCCTCAAATACGGTCTAACTTCTACTCTAGTTACGTCTGTGAACCATGTCCTTATCTGAATTGCAACCTTACTTATGTGCTAAAAAATCAATTAAAACAGGCTAAAGAAGATCATAGAACATCTTTTTTTTTTTTGTAGTTTTGATTTTATTATTATTTTATTATTATTATTATTATTATTTTGCTTTGCAGTAATTGCACCAGCAAGGGGAGATTTTCTTCGGCACACCCCATCACAAAGTGCCTACCTGTCAGTTGGAGAAGTCCATTCATTTGCCATCTTCGTATGCAGAGAGGATGAAAGAGATTTTTTACTTGCAATTAATGAAATGTTTCTATTGGAAGATGTGTTATTTGATATGTATATACCAGTTTAAATTGCAATTAATTCCTTAAGAATTTCCTTTAAAAGAATTGTACTTCACAGTGTACCAAAAGCACAGGATGGGAGACTCTATCCTTCAGATAAATGACTTCTAGTTTTGGCTTGCTATTTGCTTTGAGTGATGAATTGTGTGTAATTGCTTTTTGGGTTAGATGCTACTGACTTGCTTTTAAGAAAAATCCTAGAACGCAGCCAGTTATCATAATTAGGGAAATAAAAATGCAGAAGCAAAGTACGCTCGTTCAACTGGAGTATAAGATTAGAAAAACAGAGAACGTGACATAAGAAATCTTTAGCACAAGGACAGGAAGAGCCTGTCCAACTCAGTATTCCCAGTCTTTTCTTTTTCCTCTTGTTTATCTGAAAATAACATCCCTTTTTTTTCACTTCATTCCTCTAACTTACTCTGAGCTAGTTTTTAATTTCCTGCAGTTTTTCCATCAACACTACATAAAACCTTGGTAATGAAGGAATTCTGGTGGAAACATTTCCTAGGTTCTTCTAGGTCTCGAACCTGCTGGATGCTCTAATCTATTTGCCTGTTGTTTTGAAGAGCAGTGTGTCCAGTGAGGACACAGTTTCATTCTGCTAGCTGTCTGTGAATTATAACTTCACTCACTTTTAATGCTTTTGTGCTAAATTAGATTAGCCTGAAAGCTGCTCTAGTCAGTGTTTTAAAAAGCCACCGTTGCTGGTAGCTATACTTTTTGACCAGATGTTCTATCAGTCTTCATTTTCCCGTTTAAGCATTGTCAGAATAAGGAAGTATTGTAAAAAGAAATCCATATTTTTCCCCATGTATCTAATTTTGATCAACCAGGAAAATTTCATCACATTTCCTGAGTCAGAGAAATCAGCAATAGGGACAAAGTGGATATATTTCATTGAAAACGATGGCCCTTGATTTTTAGAAGACCTATTCAAATTATTCATATCTCAATATTTTTGGGATGTTTAAAGCATGTACCTCAGCTAAACCTGCCATAAGTAGTGACCTCTTTTCATCTTCACTAATAGCCATGCACCACTCTTTTGTTCTTTACTTCAGGAGACAATTTTTATCCTACACGACTCTAGCCCTAATCCTTTGCTCTATACCTTTTATTCAGTCATCTTTGATGTGGAGCAACCCTGACTATCTTCTAAAAACCTAATTAAATTAGAATTCTCTTTATCTATCACTGCAGTAATATCTTCAAAGAATTTCAACAGGTTAGTTAAGGTTGAATGCCTTTGCTTCGGTACAGTCTGAGTGCCTTGAGATGTTATCCCTCTAACAGAGAACTCTTTAAAATAGCTTTCAATAAATTCTTTAAAACAGTCTTCAAAATCATTGGATCACCATCTCATCTTACCTGACATGTGCATCCTTTTTGATGATTGACCTTAAATTGTCTGGCTTTGTTGTTTTATATAGGGATTCACTATAAGTTAATGAACTTCATATCAAAATTAAAATCGAATAAAGTGTATCTTCAAAGGTTCCCTTCAATTCTTAGCCACTAATGCTCATAGACATCATTCTATTTAAATGAAACTCTACTAATCACTTACTTTACCTAACAAATACATATATATTCTTTATCCTTTGACTTTGAAGACTGACTCACAGCTGAGAGCAGTTCACTTTGTATTTCCTCTACAAAGGATGGAAGCAAAAAAAGATATAATAGTTCTGTTATTTTTGAACTCGTAACCTCCCAATTTTTTCTTTTCAAAATTCCAGTCAGTGTGCAAATTTAATGCATAGATGGAAGAAGGCCAGTGGGATTCATATGATGTCCTAGTACTGAGAGTTGTCCTATTATTTATGCTTGACTACTTTCTGCTTTAATTTAATTTTTAAAAATCTGTTTATTTATTCTAAGTCACACTCTGGACATTTCTTTTCATGAATCCCTTTTTGACTTGCATACCCATAATCATACTGAAAGATTACAGAGCATCTGGAATGCTTTCAGTTTTTCCAAGCAATTCCACTTGCACGTGTGCAGAACACATCCAGTGCTTGGCTCCATGAGCTGAAAGGCCCATTGGGCCGTCTCCATTTCTGCTGCTGCCTGGCGCCTCTCAGTATGTGATGACCTTTCAGTTCCTTTTCTCTACCTTCTCTGCTTACAGTAAGGCTCTGTTCTTCCACCAGCAATGAGCTAACCAGACACTAAAGCTAATTCCAACTCCTTGGAGCTTGTAGGAGAGATTTTGCTCAGACCTCCCTGCAACATAGTCAGCCAAAGCTGTGGTTTTGCAAAACCTAAGAAGTGTGCGGGTGTTAAGGTGCAGGAGAGGGAGACGTGAGAATCTCAGGAGATCTACAATTGCTTGCTTGTGGAGAGCACAGACAAATGAGACTGCAGAATACCTGCTGGAACAAAGCAAGGGCTCCAACCTTGCTTCCTCCAAGCTGAACTTGCCCTGCAAAACACAGCCAACAGGCGTAATTTACACAGCAGTGTGCAGGCAGGATGGACCCCTTGTCTGCCTTGTTTGAGGAGTCACAGCCACCCTGCTCTCTCCTTCACTGTGCCAAGGCACGTGTTGGCTGGGCTTGTGTCTGCTACAGCAAGGATGGTATGTTTCTGCCTGAGCATCATGCTGTAACTTTCATCATGCTATTATTTAATTTAAAGGTATGGTCAAAACATACACATTAGCTGAACCAAAGTTAGGAAAAAAACTCAGAAGGATCTTGAACTGAAAACTCACTTTTGAGGCCAATGTATATTTTGTTTAAGTGGGATAACCCTCTGGTAGGTTTGCAAGCATGTGCCAGACAAATGTTTTACAATAAAAACATGCTGCTACAATCATAGGCTGATAGTATGACTGATTATCATTTAAGAGACCCTTTGTTCTGGTTCCTCATGTGCTTATAGTCTGAGATTCATTTCTCTCTGAAATTGAATTCATATGTTCTGCAGAAAAAAGATCCAGCCTCTCATTCTTTTATTATGAGGTCTGTTTTCTTCCCTATCCATGGCTGTAGAGTAACTGATTTTCTGAGTCCCAGATTAAGATTTTATAACTTCAGTGAGTGTAGCTCATAGATTGCTTCAAGAAGTGAAGATCAGTGCCAGAATGTGGGGAGCTGCATGAAAAGCCTGCTGCATGCTTTGCAAATGCAGATGGGTTCTCTGATAGGTGCCTGGAATATGGAGAGCAACCCAAATGCAGTTTCATGATGGAGACTCCCCACTCTCATCCCTTCTTACACAGACCTCAAACCCACAGGTTGATTAATTGGCCCTCTGGGGCAGTGAAGTGTTATCCCTTTAAGAGTTGCCTGCAGTGACAAACTGCAGCATAGCCAGGAGCTGAACCTTGCTTTGGAGTTCCAGTCTGGTGCCTTTTACCACTTCCCTCTCTCACATGAACGTTTACATTTCTGACCTTTGGAAAAAAAGCACAAATTCTTATAAATACTAATATTTGCACATAGCACTGTTGGTTTTGAAATAGCTCTAAAGTCTCTGCAAACCATCTGTCTCTGTGAACCTCAGTCTGTCCAGTGGAAAGACCATCCTGAAAGCAAAATTTGCTTTCTGTTTTTAGAATGAAGACAGAATTAGCCTGCTGAACTATATTTTGTCACAGTAGTTCCCTCTGGCACAGATAAGGGATTCTAGGGACATCTGCCGAGTTGTATCTAGGAAATCTAAGTGTAGCGGAGAGTTTAGGAGGTGACAGTGGGTTACCTCTGTTGGGGATTTGAGGAGCACAGTCTCGATATTCTCTGTTGCTAACTAGCCTTGAGAAGAGAGCACTTCCTCAGCAACACATTTATCCCAGTGACAGAAGAAACAATCCCCACAATTATAAAACAAATCCTGGGATAAAGGCTTGCTTGCACATTACTTTTCTTGGAATTGATATACAGGATGTGCATGCTCATTAATTCTATTTATTATTTATACCATATTTGCCATAAACAATGATTCAAATTTGATAAGAGCATCTCTACATTTTGAAATATACAGCATATTGCTGTATCTTAAATATCTACACCCAGCCTTTTGCAGTCTGTTTTCTTCTTTTCCTTAGGTTTTTGAAGATTTATATAAAATTTATTGACCATTAAAGTCAGCTCAGGTCTAAAAGAACAATCTAAAGGAGGCCTAAAAGAACAATCTCAAAGGCTTTACTGTCCAGAAAAGAAAGAATTTGGAATGTGTATACCACTTCTTTTTTTTTATAAAACTTTCTTGGAGTATCGCAAGCTGAACTGTAAATGCTTCTTCTACATTGGCCTCTGCTAACAAGTTCATTATCATTTAACACTAAAGCTTAACTGTGGTTTCAGCTGCCTTCAACATTTTCAGTTAAGCATATGGTGAACAATCTGCCCGATTGCTTTATGGAAGTAAATACACTATTCCTTGGTTGCTTTTTCCATGCAAATTTGTAAAACATTGAATTTATCAACTTTATTAACCTAAAGTTGAAAATTTTAGTTCACTCCAGTGAGCTTGACAACTTTACGGGTAAAGTGTTTCAGCTCAACTCTGCTACCAGAGCACATGCCTAACCCTCTGCAGAGGGCATGCTACTCCCTTTTGCGAAGCAAATAGTGCTTATTTTAGTTTAGGCTTGATGAACTAAATCCTAGATCACCAGCCACCACCACTACCAAATATAAAGACTTTAGCTTAGAGGGGGCATTGCTGGGAAGTGAACAAATGTAGAGCAGCAATCCCTCACTTCCCAGACAACCTGGGGGTCATTAGAAGTCACTGTAATTTAGAGGAGTGCCTGTGTCCTCCGGGAAAGTTAAACCACTTTAAAAGCAGAAGAGTAACATAGAAATGCTATTATTAAAAATGCAGATAAACAACTATAACATTTCTGGGTTTTGAACTGATACCTCTAGAAGTACTATCTTATGTCACCAACAAGATACACAGACAGAATCACAGAATCACAGAATCACCCGGGTTGGAAGGGACCTCAAGGATCATGTAGTTCCAAGCCCCCTGCCTAGCAGGGCCACCAAACATACACATTCAGATCAGGTTGCCCAGGACCCTGTCCAACCTGGCCTTGAACACATCCAAGGACGGGGCATCCACAACAGACCACACAGACCTGTTAGAATAAATTAAACTGAAAAAAATGGGCTAGATCTCCAAATCATGGCCACATTATCAGTTTATATGCAACATGAACTGATAGAGACATACATGAAAAATATAAATTCTTCACTTTAAGCTTTCTTCCTACCTTCTAAGGAAGAGTATGGCAATCTGGCAGAAATAAACTACAGAAATCTTTCTTACATTGTACAAAAGCCCAAATGCACAAATGATCAGTGTTTGTACAAACATACACCCAGAAAGTAAAACACAGCTGTAATGTCTACATTTAGAGGCCAATAGCCTTGACCATGCTCTTTTAATAATCTTCCCACTAGGGAATCCATTTACTGAAGAAGGATATAACCCCGAGAGATTTAACCAATCCTTGAATTTAGTATTCATAATATGTCATCTGATCACAGAAAAAGGTATTATTAGACTGCACTGGTAAATAATGGCTTGACCCTGAAGTCTTCCTCTAATGTAGATACAAACTTAGGATGTCCTGGTAGCTGAAACTTTAACTCAGATGTAAGTAATGCAGAGGGAGGGTTCATTAAGGATGTTTCATCTGAAAGAAGTGTGCTAGGAGTCTAACATCACATTCCTGTATCAATCAAAACACAAAATGCAGCACTAGAAGTCTTCCATCTTTCAAATTCCTCCCACTTCTCCCCAAGTTACATCTTTTAGCAGTTCACCCCTGTGAAGAGGAGCTTTGTTAGTGTTTTCTGGTAAATGAATGAGAAATTACTGAAATAGTCCTGAAGTTGGTCTTATGCTTGAGTCTGCTTTCTTTTTCTTCAACATTTCCAGTTGAATCTCAGTAAATTAAAGCTTTTATGCATTTTGGACATACTGTCAGTATTACAAAACTGTAGCATTCGCTACTTTTGAAGAGACTGTTTATTTGAAATATTGTATGACAATTGCTTCACATTAAACAGACAAAAGTGTGATTAAACAGTAGCTCTTAGTGTAGTCTTACTCAGCTAGAGAAGCCTGTGATACGTGAAAGTATATGCTTTTATTGAAGAATAAAGCATGTTGAGGTCAAAGTCCTGTCTTGCAGTGACACAAAGGCTCCAAAGCAGCATTTGAACAATGACCTGCACAACCAGTCTGATAATCCTAGAAATAGAACCCCAGTGTACAGCAGGAAATATAGATAAACTGAATCTGTCATGAAATAGTTTTTAAACCATCACGCATAGTATTTTTGTTTACTGTTAGGTATCTAGTGCCTGAGAATCATCTGTAGCTTTTATGTTTGCTTATGATGGCATACATGAATAATATTCCAGGAGGATGCTAAAGGAAAGTTCCACGGCAAAATCCACTCCCTGTAATATTTCAACCTTGTGACTACAACTCTGTGCAGTCCCTCCCACATAACTGCTAAGTTGTATTTCAAAATCAAAATGATTTCCAACATTCCTGGTTAGCACATTCAGAAGTTAAACATAAACCAGAAACCAACACTGGCTATCATTAAGCATTCCTGTGTCAAATACCTCGTTGAAGCAAAATGATAAAAGTTCAGCACGTCATTCTTGGAAGGTATGACAGATTTTTTTAAAATACTTCTGTTAATATTCTTGCTTAATTATGGTCTCACAATTACTTTTATTTATCTATATAATTCCACTTCGTAGTCTTGTGAGCCATTGTTTCTGGTTTAGCCCTGTGCCATGTCCCAAGAAAAGACTGAAAGATTTCAAAGCATGTTATTACACATTGTAATGAACTACTGTAGGTCTAATTTGACATACACATTGATAAAATACTTTGTAAAATCTAACTCCAGAAGTCAACTATAGAAAAATGTATCTATTTTCTCATATATTTATTTTTTTCACTTTACTGTAATATGTGTAGATTTTATGTGATGCACAATAGTTCTGTTGTTGTTGTTGTTGTTGTTGTTTTTTGCTTTCCACAAATATTAATGCCCATTAACAAGGATTGTTCCCATCCAGCTGTCAAACAGCTTTCCAAGGACTGCTTTCTTCAGTACGATGTAATATTTTTTTCATATCTATCCTCTTCCTCTTCTGGCACATCAGAAAAAGATGGAAAGTAGTTAGGAGTTCACAGGCCATGGACCATGTAGCTGAATAGGGTTTCAATCACAGCACCACCAATACAGTATTTTTTAACAGTTATCAAAAAACATTCATTCATGATGGTGCCAGTCTATGGGGTTTTCTGAACCAAGTTGAAAACAGCATCTGAGATAAAACTGCGAAATTATAAACTATTAAATGAAGCCTATGGGAATGATATACTGCCATTTGTAGATGTTATACCCTGCTGTTTTGGGTTCACTTCGTGCTCTAACATTTTCTTACAGATTACATGGGTGACATCAAGAAGGAGTTCCATTCACTGGAATGTTAATAGACTCAGTTTGGCCCTCCAGTAATCAAAAGTGACATACATTACCAGGATCTTTCCCAAACCCATTCTTTCTCCTTCAAAGTTTGATAAAAATGAAAATAGTGTCAGAACATGAGATATTTGACTGTGCAATCCATTAATTTTCCCTCCTCTGATAAGTGCAATATTACCATAGATACATAACACAATGGGTTCTGCTTACATGATAAAATTCACCATTTTATCAGCCAATTTTGAGCCCAGCAAAGAACAGCAGATATAACTTCCAAGAAAGGCTGGCAGATAGAACAAGTTACGGAAAAAGATGGAATTCCTTTGATTTTCTCTTCAAGTGGAAGAATTGAGAGAACTGGGATTGTCTTTGTGTTTCCAGACATTCAAACAATTTTTCCTTATCTTCTTTGTAAAGTCTTAAAGCAGCAAGCAGGGAATGATAAAAAACTCACAAAAGTCAAATAAGTGAAGCTGAGGAATTCTCCCTAATAACTGAAATAGCTTAAAATGTTTTGACTAAAATCCCTCAAATCTGAAAGCAATGGGGAATCACTGACATCCTATTTAAAAACAAAACTGTGGGGAAGTGACTTGCATAGCTATTTCTGAATTAGGCCAGAAAGTTTGCAGAGGTATGACAGACTGGAAAACAAATGAAGTGACATTGCTACAGTTACCTTAAACCACTGATTTCATCTCTGATTTTCAAGATCCTTATGAAAATAACAAGTCAAACAAAAATTAGATTGTGCCCAATATTTCCTATAAAACAAGACAAACGAATCTTTGCAATGCAGGATTTTTCACCTAATTTTTCTGATAAAATTAATTCTGGTTAAATAGATTAGATATTGAAGAGCAAAGAGAATCTCTCCTTTGCTCCCCAAGAATTCTTTTCCTTTTATTCTACTCTTCAATCACAGACACTCTCTGTATCTCCTCAGAAGACCAAACAATATTATCAAAACCTACAT